>NC_134366.1:40590398-40837898 GCF_035582795.1 Mycteria americana | reverse complement strand
GTCTCATTTCTAAAACACAACACAGATCGTGTCCATTGTGAGAAAGCATTTGTAATAGCTGACTGAAAATCCAGTGGTGATTTTTAGTATTTGAATAAGTGAAATAAATTAAGATGACAACTCAATAGCAAAAAACCTTTTCCAAATTATTTTAGCACTGCTTGAAAACCAGCTTCATACCAATGTAATAGTGGATAGTCATACACATCCTCAACCATGACAGCCATATAGGAATCTTCTTAAATATATGCTATAATTTTAAAAAGTATAATCTTATACTTGAAGCTGAATTTAAATAGTCACAGCTGATATAAAATGTCCCTCACTGGTATGTGGCAGCCATTTTAGGTATTCAGGTTGTTTTCTTGTTTTCTACTAGTATTTATACAGTAGAAATACAAATACTTGAAGTATGGCGAATCCCATCGGCATATCATAAATACAGTGCAGCATTTCAGGATAACAGGTGAATTTCTGATTTTCCTTTGAAGATAACATCCTTGTTTTGTTTTTTTTAAATATCATTATAACAAATAAATTAAGAAGAAAATCAAGCACAGAAATATAGGACCAATATCCAAACTTTCCCTAAGAATGTTTTGCCCTTTCATCACATTAAAGCACTTGAAGCATTTTGAAACATTAGTTAATTTGGTTTCTCAATGTCTGTAAGAAAAGTGTGAAAGGTGTTTATTATCCCCATTTCACAGATGAAGAAATTGATATTCGGTGACCTTTTGGGGGGCACTCAGGAAGCCTGTGGAAGATGTGAGTATGGACACCTTGCTGCACAGCTCCTTGTGCTGCTCCTCCCTTCCCAAAACACGTCTCATCTCCCCAGGACTGCACAGGACAATCCGTGTAATGACAGTTTATAAAGGCAAAGCTGATGCAAGTTCGTCTAATGACAGCATACAGCTTTTTTTGTAGCATCACCTTGGGAAGATACTTCTTAAACTAGATCTGACTGTTTATTGTGTAGACAGTGCTATGCTTTCTAGCTCTGTAGTAGCTGAACTCACAAATACGATAGTTTTCAGACATTGTCCTCTTTGAGCCAAAGCTATAGCCTATAATGCTTGTGATTTTAGCTACCTATTTGGGAGGTAAGGAAGCAGAACAGGAAAAACACAAGAGTCTGAAGAATTAAAGGTAATTTCCATTTTAATTCCAAGTTACTTGGAATTGTGTTGCATGAATCCTAACCAAATAATGAATGGGTGAGATTTAGAGTTCAGCTTGAATACCTTCCCACAGCTGCTCACACAGTCCAAGCTGCAACACAGTCGTGTGTTCCCAGTTCCTGCTTTTTGATCTGAATGAAGATCATTTGCCCCATTTGTCCCCAGCTCCCTTTTAAAACCAGGCAAAACATACTACTTGTTTCTGGCTCTTAATTCAAGCACATTCCTGCCTGTCTTCATCCCATCATTGACTGCCCCTTTTCTACCACAGCAAACCCAAACTATTACACTTTTATGGTCCTTCATAGCGATGGATCCCCCACAGATCATCTTTTCTTCTGCATCAACTCATATATTCTCACCTGGTCGCTGCCAGTGACGGCAGCCCCCATTCCTCAACAACCACAATTGCCTGGAATTACCCTTATGCTTTTTAGCAGACTGCCCCTTACGCGTCCGGGGAGTTTTCCACAAAGTCTGCACAGCCATTACTTCATATTCCTTCAGCTCTTGCCTTGAAACTCACCTCTGCTGTGACGCTGACAAAGCACCTGACAGTAGTTTTTGTGTGGTGACTTGTCCCTATTATGCTAATGATAATAATCTAATGATAATAATTTCCCTGTTATCTGATGCCCCTCCACTGTGTTGCTTTCACCTATTGTTCCTTGTCATGTTCATAGAGCTTCCCTGAAAACTCATTTAACTCAGCGTAAAGGCTCCCACTGCTTTCAAAGGCTTTGGATCAGGCTCCTGGATGCTAAGCCTCTTCCATTTTAGAGGCACCGTTAGGAGCACAGTGGGGGCCCTGTCCAAGTAAATTGTACATCTAACAACATTTTACCCTTCCTCCAGCCTGCATCTCCATAATAGCTAACTTCCTTTTGGTCCTGGGTGAAGGGTGAAGACCTGCCACTAAACACTTTTTTTTCATTTCAAATTAAATTTAAAATAAATGGGGGGGTGGGGGGGTGGCGGGCGGTGTAGACTTTGTTTTGAGGACTCTTAAGCTTTGTTCCATGGCAGCTTTCCTTTTATCCTAATTCATTTATCCATTTCTACTTTAAATATTCAGTTAGGTAGTCACTCAACTAATTCAACTAACTTTGAATTAGAATAGCCCCATCCCACGGGCATTTGAAATCCAAAGTCACTACTGGACCTAGATTTTTTTCAAGACCTACCCCAAAATGAAAACACAAAAGCTTCTCAAACCTGGGGCAGAAGGAGCCCATTTCTGGCAGTGACCTCATTAAGCGCAGAGGCGTAGCACTGTGCAGAGTCACACAGAAATTTCTATTTAAGTTATGACACTGACTCCATATTTCTGCACCAAATAGTTCGGAGGAAATGTGTACTTCAGATGTCGGTGGGATAACGGGAGGCCCCTGTGCAAAGACACACAGAGGACCCGCTTCCACCACCTCCCTGTTCCAGGCAGAGGTAACCCAAAAAGGTCCTCTTATCTCCCTGTCAACCATCAGAGAAAGACTAGCAAATTTTAAAATCAATTCTGCAAAAGTTTGCAAGTTGGCACAAGAGCCTGTAATGGCTCTAAACCTTTAACATTATTTTAAGGCTATATTTAAATATATATGTGTCATTTAAAATAACTCCCATGCCCTCCTCCCATTTGCTATTATTCATTTCAGCACCAATGCAACAGCCAAATGGTTTACCAGCCTGTGTCGCTAACACTTGCATAATAACTTGAGATCTCACAACCCCTCTATTTATCAAGCAACAATGTTACCAAAAATAACTATATGCATAGCTATAAGGGGAGTTGGGGAGGGGGAGAGGGGGAAAGGGGATGGGGAGATTTGTCAATACAATTTGAAACCTGCAATAAAGAGCTAGCGCTGAAGCTTTAACAGTGTGTAAGTCACTTTTCCTGATGGGGCACTTATCACAAGGTGGAGCCAGAAAAAGAGGGGCTGTGCAGGCCCTTGTGCGCTCTGCTCCCACTGCCTGGAGCGGTGCCAGGACTGCTAGGTCAGCGTGGGGCTCCGGAGCAAAGCCACCGCACGTGCCACTGCCAACCAGCAGCAAGTAAAATGGGGGAGACTTCTCAGGCAAGATTCACAATATCGGCTTAACGAACCCACGGAAGCCCCTTCCCCACCACGTCTTCGCAACCCGGCAGTAATGATTATTTCTCTTGCTACGCACCTATTCTTGATACCATTAATTGACAGCAGATTGGTTGGGGTTTAGTGCAAAATGCAGTAGGTTAATCAAGAAGGAATGTTACTGTTGTGTCCATTGTCCACTTACTGTAAAGTGTTTCTCGTGTCTGTGTGTGTGTGTGTGTGTGTGCGTGCGTGTGCCTTCTTTTCAAAGCCTGAGCATTCCTGGGGGTGGGAGGGAAGGAGGAAGGGAGGCAGCAGCTCTTTAGAAAGGCTGCTTCATCTGTGAAGTTTACAAAATACCATCAGCATTGCTGAACTAATGAATAACAAGAATATGTTGTCTCTAGCTTTTATGCAGACTGTTCTGAAAAGATTCAAAACTGTGTGGGACCTGCAGTGTTGATCTGCCTATTCCAGGTACAGCTTCA
The DNA here is from genome assembly GCF_035582795.1 of Mycteria americana. NCBI lineage: Eukaryota > Metazoa > Chordata > Aves > Ciconiiformes > Ciconiidae > Mycteria > Mycteria americana. The sequence continues at coordinate 40,834,154 of NC_134366.1, read as the reverse complement.
ATGATTTTTATCTCAGCTTGGAACACAGAGTGTGTTCTGATACTAATACTGATAAAAGCATAAAGGCTGATGCCATCTGCCATGGCAACTATCAAGATGGCAGCTGCTTTTCATCAGCTTTATCTGAACTTTGCATTAATGGGAATTCAGACACTGTGGGTGCGTTTTCAAAAAGGACATAAAAATGATAGCACTCCTCTGAATAAAACCAATTCGTCAAATATCAACCTACTCTCATCTCCTTTATCTTTCTGGGAAGAAAAACGAAAAGGGGGGAAAAATTCCATGTGTGCTCTCTTTAGATCACCTTGTCTCTTTATCAGCCCTACTCTCTGATGCCAGTGGTATTAGACGCTTCCACTCACACAGAAGCAGCAGCAGGGCTGTAACCCTAAGAGGCTCTGACTTTGAATCCCAGTACTGGCATCGCTGCTACAAATGGGATTCAAATGTGCAGTGTCTGAGGGCAGTGCAATCAACAAAATAGCATGCTAGTGTTCAGAGCCTACCGCAGGTAATAACAGAGGCTTTTCCCAAAGAAAGAAAAAAGAAGAAAAGAAAGAAATAAATAAAGGGGGGGGGGGGGGGGGGGGAATAAGGAGAGGAAAAAAATGTTCTAGTAGTAATTCTAAGGGGCTTTTTTTTTTCCTCGGCAACAGTTTACAGCAGGTACACCTTCTCCATGTTCATTAGCAGTGCTAGAACATGACAATTCACTACAGAAAAGATGCTAATTACAGCACACAAGCTTTCTGTTGCTGGCTATAAAAGTATATACGAAATATAAATATAAGATGGTAGTATACTAACATATTAGAATGCTGTTACACTTCTACTGATTTTGCTGTTTTCCAGAAGGTTATTTTCCCTGAATTTTTTCCTCTGCTAATTAAATCTTTATTTGATTTATTTTTTTGGTTTAACTTAGCATCTGGTTCTCTCCTTCTCAGAATAAATTTTATTGAATTTTAAGTAGATATAGATATATAATGGATGTATCTAAATAAAAAAAATATAGAAAACAATGATGCTAAACTGTACATACACTGGAATAAAAAAATTTACAAAACATGTTCTCAAAAGAGTGTTTGTTGCTACTACAGCTTGCTTTGGCAAGTAAGACTGAAATGCTTGAATGTTAGTGAAAGAAAGCCTAATTAGAAAGCAGAATTAGACATAGAAAGCAAGTTAGACATAGAGAGGACAAGGACCAGAGACTGGATTGTGCAAAACACTGAGTGACTTCAGCTTTCCAAGAAGTCAGTGGCAGTTGAGGGAGCTCTCTGGCATCGCAAGTCAAGCCCCAAGGGATCGAGTTTACTCGAAGCAGGAATAGCAGACCAAATCATCAGCTATTGTAAATCAGCTTAGCACTACAGCAGTCAAAGCTAGGGCCTGAGCTGGGCCAAAGGCAGTGGCAGCTTGCTGACTTGCTCATCATGACTATTTGGCCCAGAAGCTCTCAAGGTTGATAGGAATCCACAGATCTACATCTAAATTAACATTATGAACTGCATTAGTAATCATATTGTCCATTATGAAATATTTTCATTCCGTCTTAATATTTGCATCTGGAAAAAAATATTATTGAATACCTTATTCTGCCACAACAACATGATTGTTGGAAGCCAGGGAGGAGAGAAATGGCTGAGACTTACAAAAGAGATTATTACGTTTTCCCTCTGCAACCCACCATTTCAAATATGCACTCATTTTCTCTTTCTGTTGTTGCGTTATATACTAAATGAGGGCAGTAGGCAGGGTAAGACAACCTTCATTTTCAACAATGTGAAAAGCAAGAGAAAAAAAATGTCTACTAAATTTCAGTAAAGCAACAAAGTAGTGTACAAAACCAAGCTTTCTCCAGATTTTGTTTTCCAGTGCTTCCAGTCCAACCCGGATCCTCAGTGACTGCTGGGACACTGTTGGGGCACTTAAATTAAGGGACTTCTGTAAATTCAAATGAGTTTCATTTCAGCAAAATGCCCCTCCCTAAAACTAAAACATCAAAAATATTAACTGATATCTTTGTTTAAGTTCTTGTAGAGTGACAAAAACCTGCAAGACCAAGGAGACCACATGGAGGTCTTATTGTCTTCCAGTAGCTTCCTCCAAATTATGTTTAAGATACCTTGATATACCTAGAAGGAATATGAAGAACCTGAGCAATGAGGAGCTTGAACTGCTGAAACTTTTGTTATCCTTACTACAGGGACAGGAGACTTTTTGTCTCAGAGCCATCAGTCCCACAGCATTTTTAGACACTAAAATAATTTATCTAAAAAAAAAAAAAAAAATTGCCTTGCACTAGAAAGTAACAGCAATAAAACAAAAGCATAGAAAAAATTGAAGCTAGGAAAGCAAAAGCAGAGCTGACACCACGCAAACTTTTAGGACACAATTCTGTGTGTGAAAAAGTCGATTCACCTCTCCCCCTTGCAAGAACATATTATTAATGTTTAATGCCTACAGCAAAAGATAAACACTTTCTGGAGTGGGGTGAATGAAAGTGTACACAGAGCCACCACATTGCTCTGTGCTGGCTACTCTTCTTGGGAGCTACGAGGACATTGATTTTTCAATAAAGAAAGCAACAGGGAAAATTTTAAGTCTTACCAAAAGAAGGACAATTCTATTCTCTAATAAACCCAATTCATAATCCTTCTCATTCTTTATGACTCTATGGCTTTACTGTCGCCATCCATTGCTTTTATCATTTGAAGGCAACCAGAGTTTTGCCAGTAATTTCCAGGCAAGCAGGAGTGGTGAAAAATATCATAGCTTCTGAAACTTTTTTCCAACACAAAGACAAAAGAGGTGGTTCTCAGATTAAAGTGTTCAGAAAAGACCTCCACCCACCCCCTCCAGCATCCAGAAACATGATCTAAAAGTTGTGGCAGATAAAGCATTGAATCAGCAGTTGAAGAAGGAAACAAAATTATTAGCTGTGCAAATGGATCATAAGCAGCTGATCAGGAGGCCACATTGGGAATAATGGGTACAGCACTGAAAAGGGTATTACAGAAAGTGAAAAGGTACAGCTGAGGATGGCCAAAATGATATGAGAACTCAAGGATCTGAATTATTTGAAACTTTGGAAACAGTTGCTCCATGCTCTTCAGTAAGGAAAAGAAACTAAATACAGATGAAAGCAAAGCAGAATGGAGAACTCCACTACCAAAAAGACAAGACTGTCAAGTTGGAAAAATAAGTCAGTGAGAAGTAGGCTATTAAAAGTGGTATGATTGAACCCTGTTAAAGTCCCTACAGAAGTCAGTGGAGTTTGCCACCAACTCAGTAGATGTACAATGTTGTTCCTGGAGTGGGGTTTCTTCAAAAGACGGGAGAACAAATATATAGGGTATGTACATTAAATATTACATGTTGCACAGCCTTTACAAACTGTGAAGTAGGTAAGTAAGTATTTGGAAAAAAATATAAATGAGAATAGTATTGCTAATAAAATTATTCTGAAATTGTTGAAGGTGCCTTGGTTTAGAACAGTATAGAGACTAGACCCGCACGATGAAACTAAGCATGGACTTTTCCATTAAAAAATAACAAGACGCCAACAGATACATTATCACCTAGTACTCACAATGCCCTATCACCAGAGCACAAGCTGCTGCAATATATTTCATTCAGCTTCAATGGGCCAAATCTTAAGTGGGATTTAGGTAACCATCTGCATTCTTTTGCACCTAAATGGCTTTGAAAATACGGTGCAACTGGCCCAGGTCACTCTCCTGATATACGAGCTGCCTTGACAACATGTTCCTTAGCAAAGATATAAAGTGCAGTAATACATGGACACACAGGACTGAGCTTTAAATTAAGGCAGATTTTATAGGCTTTCATGGTTAAAGTTGGAGATTTTGAGATGCAGCACTGTGTTGTTCTCATTAACACACTGATAAATTGTATTTACGCTTACTTTTTTCTCATTTAAATTTTAAAATTTATATGTAAGATTTAGTGCAATACGCAGGCTCGGAGAGGAAGCAGCCTGCAGGTCTCTGCAGTATCTCATCCTTTCACATAAAGTGGCCTTTGACCTCTGCACCTCTGCCCACAGCATTATACAATGTCAGGTCTGTTTGCGTGTAACAAAGAGTCTCATTCCAGTTCCGTGGGACTGCATGCGCAAGGAAGTATAAAATACTGCTGTCTATTATTAATAATGGCAAAAAAATCTGATGCCTGGCATTGAAATTATTTTGACATATTAATATCTCATTGTAACTGTGTCACCAAAGGGGGGGCTCTGCATGTTCCTGCTCTTCAATTAGTCTGCAGTTGTAATGGTCTGGTAATGGGGTCTCCATAGAGTTACACTGAAATTGCTTTCCCCATCTTCATCTTACATTGTAATGGCACTGAAGCAGGGTCTTCACAGACACGCCTTGCAGTCATCATTCATCATCGTGAAACTGGTATTGCGCTAAATAAACTTTCCAAGAGTTTTTAAGTGTGATATGAACTCTTCATTCAAGCAAACTGAAAGTTGGTGTGACATGGAAAAACATGAGGTGAAGGAAGTTGATTGTTTTGCAAATGCAAATATCATAGCTGCTATGAAACCTTTATAGTTCTCAGGGACTAAGTCCACTTAAAGGATTAAAAACTTAATCCTGACGCCTTTTTTCAGGGAAAATACACAAGTGTTGCACATATTATATTTGATTTCAAACAAAATATTCCACAGCTTATTTTGTGGTTTGGAAAAAAAGGTGAAAACATAAGGGTGCTTACTGGTCATCGAATATATTACCGAGCAGACTTCTCTTCAAACACGCAACTCGTGAGGCCATGACTGCAATGGCTCTGAAGTTGGACAGGCTTCCACTTTGGGTTTGATTTAGAGGAAACAACTTGTTTCCATGCTTCCATGAATCAAATTTCAGAGATCTCTAACAAAATATTCCAAGGATCAAGTCACTTAGTTTCCTTAGAAAGCTGTACTTTATCTGTATCTTGTCCCTATGTGTGCACTACTGAAAAATAAAGCAGAGGGTATGTAATAAAAGATTAACAAGTATTCTGTATTTATCTAATGTGGACACTTTTTAGCACAAAAATTGCCTTTATGCAGTCCAGAACACATTCAAGACAGACCAAATCTAATTAATCAACAGGTGCTCTGCAATGGGATACGAGCATCTATCTAGGACCTTGCAGATAAGCTGTTCTACCATGTTTCCTGCAATTCTTGGTCTGTTCCACCATGAAGGACTACCAGTGGATTTTGGCTTCAATATTGCTTACACTTCTTATATACCATATTTTCTAAGGAAGAGGTCTCTGATCTTTTACTCAGGTACATTTGAGAGGAGAATCAGATACCACAACCAAGACTTAAAGCTGTTACTACAAATAGATCTCAAAATCTTAGTGCAACTCCTGCATAAAAACTCAGAATACAGTATCTATAAGCCAAGACTGAGTGGTAATGGGAATGACAGCAATGATATAACTCAGTAGAAATAGTGAATAAAAGCTGGTGTTATTGCTGTTCCACATCAAGGTCAGGGACTGTGCTCTGGGGACCACGCATCGTCCCTTTCCACGGGAGCACATGGAAAGATCATGCTCCATCCTACAGTACAGAAGATCATAGCCTGGACTTGCTTTTCTCAGGCATTGCATTTGACAGGAGATGGATGATCATAGATGATCATAAGAGGGAAAGGAAGGGAAAACTAGAAGGGGCATTTAGTTATACGTGGGCAACTGGATTTCCCTCACCTACTGCAATGACCAGTGGCTCTGCAGCCTGCATAGCCAGATCATTCTGACTCGATGGCAGCGTGCACTCATTTTACATGTTTAAATGAATGGCATGGCATACTAAACCATGAAGACTGAAAGTAGTAACTTCCAACAGCTTTCGAGGAAAAGGTGCTGTTGGTAGCAGAGCAGGCTAGCAGCAACGGGAGAAAGAGAAAAAACAAGGGCAGAATGCACTATTTCCACAGGTAATTTGATCACAGCCCCAGGAGCACAGAGTACTTGATGCTACCCCAGGCTTTGACAGGGTTTTTTTGGCATTCCTGGAGGAGACTGCGTAGTGAGCCATGACTCACACCACCTGCCCCCCATGAAAACTGCCACAGCCTGCCGCAAGGTTTAAAAATCAGTAAGTGCTTGTGTCTTTAGGTCACAAACGTTTTCTATATCATTTACATAAAGAGTCTGCCTCAGAAGAAAAAAGAAAGGTACCTATTTTCTCAAGTTATTGCCAAAATAATTGAACAATCAAGAGGTCTTTCACCTGTTACAATGCACAGACAAAGTAGAAGTTATTTTTTTTTTACTGGTAGAGATCATGCTGGGCCTAGAATTTAAGATACAGATTGATTGATCTCTTTAATCTAATATTTGTTCATGGGGAGGCTGTTATCTTTATTGTGGTGACACCTGCTAGTGTCGTTATAGTTAAAGGCTTACTGTATTTCTATTATAAATGCTGGTTTGGGGTTTAATATATCAGCAGGTTTGCATTGCATTGGGCTAAACACTGGCCTAGGAGTTGTCAATCCTAAGGCACACAGGCAATTTTTTTGAACGCAAAACTGATTCTGTTCAGGGCTTTTTTCTTTAATAGAATTGCTAAAATACTGAGGGAGGAGAAAACAGTTGAAGTAGCATGGATTTCAATAAGCAGCTGATACAAAGTCTCACTCTCAAAGCTTTATATTCAACGCAAATTAAAATCAATGTGTGAAGATGCTGTCACCTGATTTGACAAACAGGCAGATAAACCACCCAGAGATGTAGTTTCAAGTGATGTGACATATCTTGTGGTCTACTGAGGCCAGTTTGAGCCACCCTGCTAATATCAAATGGTCCGAATGCCAGCAGAGCTAGCTGCTTTAGGAGTGCTCTGCATAAGGGAACGCTGCAGCGGCACAGACGGCTGCCTCGTATGCACTAACTGCTGGTAGAGGGGTAAGCAACAGTAAGACAAAAATGAGTAAATGTTCCTGTTTGTTGAAGTGGGTAAACTGTTTGCTGTGCAGTTTAGCTTACTTTGAATTGCACCGCTGGGGGTAATGCTGCGTGGCCTGGAGCACAGAGTCATGTCAGTCGGGGCATTTGCGGGCACAGGCAAACACTGTCAATGGGGGTGGACCTGGGGCTGCTCTGCCCTCTGTGAGGAACTACAGCAGCAGTTAATTTCGTGTCACAAGAGGGTAACAAAGGCACCCTGAGGCTAATTTAGAGTGTCTTTCTAAGAAGCTGAATAAATGATTCTAGGCAAATCACTGTGCTGACATGGAAAATACTACTTGCAGGACAAGATCTAGCTTTCTGAGTCTTCTCCGTTTTTCTTTTTAACTTAAATTTTCTAAGTTCCCTTCCACTCCCATGTCAGTTTTCACAGCTCCACTACGTGCGTTTCCACTGTCTCACTCCATTTCTGCACAGCCCACTATCCTCTGTCTTTTTACAGAGATGAGCAGGTCTCGAATATGATAATATGCCACATGGTAAGAAATTCTCTCTAAAAAAGCTGGCACCTACATTCCAAGTACAAATCACGTGTGCTTATCTCACTTTCATACACAGTGTGGGTGCTGGTGTGCATGTGCCCACACAGATTCGGTGGGCTAATATCCAAAACTTACCCTCTCCCTAGGATCTTCCTCTATTTTAAACTCAGACACACCAAATACAGATTTGAGCCTGAGCTTTCCCCCTAAACTGGCTACTTCTAAGGATCACTCCCTAAACTCCTCTCCACGGCCCTTCCCTGGTCTTGGCACCTGGGTTGGTGCTCAGAAGACCTGCCCGAGCGGCTGCCAGGATGAGTCAGACACGGGACTGTATCATCACACAGGTCCTAGCACACCATTTGCTTTTGCACGTGTATCTGCAATTAAATACATCCATTTTACATTCAAAACACACAAAACGGGGGAACAGAACAACACCAGCTCTGCAGAAAATGTCATCCTCCTTCATCACCCCTACAACACAACTCAACCATTTATCTGTAAAGGGCGGATGAAATGGGAAAATATCCCACTCTAGACTGTCTATTCTCTTGTTCTACCTCTAAATGAAAGAGTGTATTCTTCCCTGTCATTTTTATGTTTTTATATATACATACGCACACATTGGTGCACATGCCTGCGTTTTTTATATTCCAACTGACGAACTAGATTTTTACATGCTTTTTACCTTGTTCTCCATCTTCAGATTCTTCGTGTAGTTTCTATTTCTCCAGGAATTTCACCAATTCATCACAGTGAACATGGTTATTTTTTAATTGCTATCCATACTGTAGTAAATATAAATGACAAAAATCATCAAACATATGTTGCCTAAGTTGTATAAATATGCATATATGTTAAAGATGTGGTAGCAGGCAGGTGCACAGGAAATCTTCATAAAGTTAACAGCTACTGCAGCAATAATAAACTGATGTTACCCTTTCAAATGCTAGTCAGGATTTTGCAAGCATTAGCCACCACCGTGTGATTTGAGCAGTGCCACTAATACAGATATAGTCAAGCTGGCAACTTCTCCCCCCTCATCTCCCCCATCTTCCCCTTTTCTCTCACAAAGAAATAGAATGAGTTTATTAAAGTATAGATGCCATTTTCATCTTGCAACGTTAACTGTGTTGTCTGTATCCCAAAGGTACTGAGCCAGTCAATGCAAACAGCTGTGCCACCTACTTGCAACAGTTGTACACCCACCACAAAGCACGGGTAGGAGGAGCAGGTTAAAGCGAACCGTAAAGCTGCAGTGTACCTCACTTTGCAGTTTACCCATTAGCTCGAGGGAAATTTCATCCCTTTGGAGAATATGCATTGTATGTAGAGCTCGTAGCACAGAGTATTCTTTTGCTCTCATCTCCTATAAACCACCTACTGCATTTTTATGTTCTACGATCACATACACCAAAACAGTGTTTAGCAAATTAACATCAAGCTAAATAAAAGGCATATCAACCAACTTAGCAGGCAGCTTTTAGATGCTTCTGTACTGAGGATGTTGGGTGATCCACAGGCTAAGATAGCTGTATTTCCCTCATATTCTCATTATTTGCTTTTAGTATAATTGGATGAGTTTAACAGGAAAATTAATTCATTTTCACAGGTTTTATCAGTAGCCCTGATTACTGCAACATGAAGGAATAAGGCAAGCTGATGGAGGAAGGCACTGATTCAGCACATCTCCAAGGGCAGCCTACACAGACAAGATTTCTGTAGAAACCTCATGATACGACAAAACTGCCCTTCCACTGCGTCCCTTCATGAGGGGAATCCCCAGCTGAAGAAACTCTCCGTGCACAACCACAGACAAGTACATTGCATGTTTGTGCACGCACGTGTGTGTGCGTGTGTGTGTTGGGGAGGGGGGGAACGCACATGGTTGCTTGTGTGCAAGTGCAGTGGATTTTCAACTTCCACCGCAGATAAATAGGCTTTGTTTGCTTTCTATGAAAGTCAATGAAAAAGCATCTCTTCTCTGTCTCAGGACTGAAGTCTCGCCCATCGTAGGCCAGCTATGATGCATTTGTTCAGCATAGCTTTTGTCTCAGAGATGAGATGTGAAAGGATGTAAAGAAATAAGAGCAGCAGCACATGTACATGCATGCATTAATAGTCATGCACTTCTCCAGTACTTCGAGGTCCTGCTACCTCTAACAGCAACAGCGTCTCACAAAGCAATATAGCAAACCAAGACTTCCCTACTACCATTAACATCCACAGCACAAACAAAACACCTGCAGTTTTCCAAAGTGATGTTTATTTGAGGACAGTACATATCAGTGAATGTCTAGACCTTGTAATCCTGATCCTCTGATACAATAACAGCAACACAATCAGTACTAAGTGTTCATTTAGAAAAAGAGATACCTTTAACTACAGCACAATTAGTTGTGAGTTTCTTCCTGCCTCTTCAATATAATTAGCTAGGGCTTTATCTTACCATTATCCTTGTATGCATTAGGGACTCAATCTAGGAACTTCTTCCTCACAGGACTCTAATATACTCTTATCTTTTTGTATTAATTGAGTTATCTCATACTGTCACAGAGGCAGTAGCTGAAATAGAGATGCAGAAAGAGAACTGCAGTCACTCCTGAATGTTACTTGAACTCAGAGAACTTCAACTAGGGAAGCGTTTTGTCACCCAGTGCAGCCCTACCAGAGGTCTGGTTTCCCTGTCCCTGGAGTGAGGGCAGGGAAATCCCACCGTTAAAGACAGCTCCATTATCCCACTCAAATCACATTAGAGTTACTCGAAAACCAGTTGTCTCGCTTTGTCTCAAGAGCACTGATGGCCACCTCTGATCTTCTGGGAAGTCATTTCCAGCAAACCTCAATGGAATACGACAATGCACAAACGTTGCTGTGTCAGCAATCTCTGTATAGGTAACAAGTGAGACTAAAAACGCACATAGCACATAACAAGAAACCAACATGCTTTATTTCTGTCTTGTCTGCATCATGCTATATATTGCTGGCAGTATACGTTTTCCTGAAGCTATACTGAATTCCGATTTCTCACTTTCAAGGAAATGATTGTTGCTAAAATCCACTCCCCACACACCCCAAAAATGACTGCTTAGTACAACAGTTATAGTCATGCACATGACACTAATCTTTGAAGCCATACTATTTAATGCAATGATGAGAGAGGATAATAAGTTGAAAAGCAGGAAAAATGAGAGTTGCAGGGTTCAGGTCTGCCGTGATACACACCTCAGCAAGACCAAAAGAGCAATGCTACTAACTAAAGCGACAGGCTTGACCAAATGGTCATCTTCACTTTAGCAACACCTACTGAGCTTACTTCTATCATGACCTTCTGAGGTAGGCTCATCAAAGTGTCAGTCTTCCTAGACTGATGTGTAATCACTATAACACTATGTGATGATCATACAAGGGATTGTTTAAATTGGCAAAAGCCAAGAAATTCAAGAGGACCAGATCCCAGGATCTGACCTTTAATTTATAAATAAACAAGGAAACAAAATTCTAGCCCTGGCATCTGCAGAAGTGAACCTACTAAATAAGAGCTGGGTTTGCATACACAGACTTGCAATAGCAGACCTGTGAAACAAATCTCTCTCTTTTGAGTGTCCCAAGCAGCTAATCTGGCAGCGCTCTAATGAGCATCTATTTCAGTTTCAGATGCAGTTTAGAGACCTTTTTTTGCCTGGATGCAGGTAGACTCAGATATCAACTCATATATTCACATATCAGCAAGTAAAGTTTCTGCTGGAGGAGGAGAAAGTGCAGGGAGTCACTGGGAACCCCCCAGCCTTGGCATTTCTCTTTCAGGACACTTCCCTGTGTTCTCCCTGTATAACTCTATATTTCTCCTTAGTAAGAGCACGACTCGACTCCAAAACAATAGACATAAATTAGAAGTTCAATTAGCAAGATCAAGTAGTCACAATTAATTCATTCGGATATGACCTAGAAACAAACAAACAAAAAAGCCATTGCCTTAAAGATAAAGAAAGGCTTATTTTCCTACATGGGTATGCCTGAAAGGAATACAAGAGGGACTTAGACAAATGGACTAGCTCCAAATAATAAAGTACCAGTTTAAGAAAAATGCACAGGCCAAGATTACAGCAAATTATACACTCCTGTACCCAAGCAGCATTCACACTCTTGAATTAGAAATATGCACGCTTAACTCCAAGGATCAGCACAGAGCCTTTAGCCTATAATGATATTTCCTTAGCAAAGAAAACTGTATTTTTCACTTCTTTTATCTGCAAATGGCTTTAGCATTTCTTATTAAACTTTCAGTAAAAAAACTGGTCTGTGACTGACAGTGAGCGGAGTTTCTGCTCAAAAGGGAGAAGTCCAAGAAAATGATAACAATTGAAAATGACCTGTTCTCTGAGAAACAATTGGGCAAGTTGAAGTATAGATACCATGATGCGCTCAGCCTGTAGTCCCTAGAAACAAAGCATTTCTGGGCCACGCTAGACTGAGAACATTAGTATATAAACTGTATCAAGGCCTGAACAGAGGCCCTCCCCACATCCTTTCGGATCAAGCATGGAGAGGAAAGGGCATTGCTGTATCTCTGTTCTCACCCATTAATCTGTCTGCCCACTTCATGGATGTCAAGGAAATAAGGTTAAGCCTGAGGGCCAAATTCTGGTTTCACTTACTGCTACACTCTGTCATCCAGATTTGGCCAATGCTTTGCTGATATGAGCAAAGCTGTTTGCAACACTTTTAATTTCTGCTGTTTCAAGATGCCGGGAATTTTTTCTTCACAACAGTTAGAGTCAGTCTTTATTTTTTATTAAAATCTGAGATTTACCCAAAGGAAAGGACTTCAGGAAAACCCCTTACAGGCCAGGGCTTCTTCATAGCCTTAGAAGCCCCTCTGGAGAGTGGCTAGCCTCTCAGAAAAGGAATATAACCAGCTGACTCCAAGTACCACTTGATCAATAATGAGATATTCAGAAGGAGTCTTAATTTTATCTAACCAGAGGGATGAGACTATCATCTTCCCTGACAACCAAAAACTCAGCAGAGACCTCTTAAAGGGAATCATCTCCATTAAGTTGTTGCCTGCTTGCAAGCAGTAGCAGTAATGGCACTCACCAGCTTTCAGCTGGAAGTGATTGGAGGAGTATACAGCAGGTAAATTAATGCTTTGCAGGGGCATTACACACGTACCTATGGCATTATGTCATTGTGGCACCCATCCATAGAGTCTGCAGGGACTTGCAATCACTTCTAAGACTATGCCTAAGGTGCTGGGATGCCCCAGAAGGTAAAGCATAGCTGTGCTGCAACAGTGTGTGCGTGCGTGTGCACAGCCTTCCCACAAATCATGTTTCATGGGTGCATCATAATGCCAGCATGAGATCTTTTAAATGAAAAATTTGAATTAAAATGTAATGTTCTAAAAGACCGTTTGCAGTTCACGACACTGCAAAAACTTACTCTGATTTTCTAAAATTTACACGATGATAACATTGTTATTACTCCTGAATAAGCCTTTTAGTGAAAAGCAAATATTTAAAATGGCAGGTTGGTGACCTAAATACATAAATCTTCTTTTTAAAAGGCTTGTCTTTTTGGAGACTGACACATGCTATCATTAGTAAATTTCAATATTTAGTCAATACTAAATAACATAAACAACTCATAATTTCTTTAGACAGTTTATTTCCAACTCTACAGCTTATAGATGAAGGAAATGAAATTCTTCTCAGGCAGACAGTATGATCTTCCAATGACTTAAGGAGGAAAAAAGAAATAAAAATTTATCTCCAAAGCTTTAAGCTTGTGCTTGCCAATGCTGAGTTGGATAATTGGTCTGACAAAGACAGAGGAAAAGAAAAAAAAGAAGAAAAAAAAAAAAAGAAAGAAGAATTTCCAGTAAAAAGAATAATCTTTGATGTAATAGAACAAGAATCAGACCAGTAGCCAAAGTCGAGGAGTTTTAGGAATAAGAAAAGAGGGAACGGTCTGACTTTCTAATAAATGAGGAGATCCTGAGGTGCACGAGACATAAAAAAAACACCTCGCAAAGGTAGTAGCTGAAGAGATTTTATGAACCAAGCAGATGATAATTCATCTTCTCTGTGATGTAACCCAACACTGTTTAGTCCCTACTTAACAACCCTTCAATCAAGTCTCATTTCATTTAAATCTAAATAACACTTCAGCCACCTCCTACAGGGGAGGACTTGCAAATTTCCCTCTGGAAATACATTTCTATAGCCTCAGAGTGTCCAAAACCCCCCAAATTTTAACTTCTACAATGAGAAAGTATTTAAGTAAGACAGAATTATGAAACTGAGGTTGCAAAACATGTCATTTGTTCTGGAAAAATTAATCCCATAGTGTTTGCTGTCATGTACTCGTGTACCTTGCATTAGGTCTCACCTTATGTTGCATCTGTATTTGGGCTGTAGCAGGTTTTCATGTAACCTAAGTAAACTCTAGTTATAAAACAATTACTATCATAAATATGAATAATGTTTTTGAGACAGATTCTATCATCCTGACTGTAGGAAAACTTAGTGGTATGAAGCTGAAATTAATACTTATTACATAGTGTCTCTCACTTTCACTGACTCCGTGACTCCTTAGCCCAGGTGTACATCTCTACTTTTTGGATCAAGGTCATATGACAAGTATGTCCAGAGCAGATAAGCTAAATCTCTTCCCCAGTTGAAATGATGACTCCTTTGTTCTCCCAAAACCCCATCATGTCCTCTAGCTTTACCAACCCCTCACTTGATGAGTTTGGCATCATTTCTATAGGTATTAGTCAATCCTTTCAGAGGATTTTTAGATACGTAGCTGCATTGCACAAGTCAATAATTCTTTATAAAAGGTCTTCAGGCAAAACACATAACTAGTCTGAAATGACTTTTGATTTAGTAGCTTGCAAGTTATGTCAGGCAAAACCAGGAAACAGCCATATTTTCAGAGTAAATATCATTCACAGTGGATCAAAAAGTTTGCCAAAGCCTATAGAAACATTTGGGGACTGCGGAGATGCAATCTCACTCATACTTTACCGTGATGTCAACATAAAAGTTCTTGCCTAAATTCAGTTCCACCATGATGAATAGCATGTGGCTTCATTGCATTATGAGACTTGAAACCTGTTGGTCTCAATTTAAATTAAGATGATAGCTAAGCACATCTACTTTCAACATGAACCAATCAAAAAAAGATGCGATTTTCCATAGAAACATCTCTACCAATAGTTTATATATGCTGAAGTAGCCAATTACATCTTGGCACACTCAAAAATACATAGCAACAGCAATGACAGCATGGCAACAGCAGCTGCTGCACAACGGAAAAATTAGAAAATTACTCTTTAGAAAAAAATATATTCTGTTAATTCATTTTGTTTACATTTTCTTTCATGAAATAGTTTTAGAAAACACTGTATGTGTAGCTAACTCTTCTTGTGTACCTCATTACTGGATGGGTGAATTAAGATTATTAACAAAAAAATTCCTTGTAGTCGAAAGTTGCCTTCCACCGTGAGTATAATTCTGCACATGGCAAATCATTCAGAAAGTATGGGAATTTCGCTTTACTTCCTCCCAAATGGAGGAGCATAAGCTGACTACACTTTTCATAGCCGGCATGTTGACTTCGGTGGGAGAGGACAACCTCCCTAATCAGTGGGACATTACCTGATAACCCATGAATGGCCTGGCCACGGTGGAAAGCCTGATTCTTCCCTCAGGTGAAGCTCTCATGCATTCTCCTCACACAGTGTGACATCTGCCATATGATCAGATGTATTTACGTGAGTATACACTTCAAAATACATAAACGGAGGGAGAGGGTTTTAAATAGACACGGTAGAAGTACTGTATTTTTAAAATGTTAACGTCCAGCTCCTGCCTCCACAGGCATATGCTTTGCTTCCCAAAGGAATGTCCCACTTTTATTATGGGGCAGCACCCACAAGAGTGGTTATACTTTGCTTGATTTATACAGTGCCAGGGATGATGTAGCAGTGAACAAGCAAAGGATTGTCAGTACTTTCTCGGAGGGGCGAGAGCGTGTGTGTCCCCATCGAAGTGCCACCTGCGTGTAAAACAGAGCCGCAGGACACGGCAGTACACAACACGCATTTTTGCAGGGAGGTGACACGAAGGCAAAAAAAAAACCTGTGCAAGAAATCTAGTAATTATGTTCACAGTGGCTGTGTCGTGTGTCTAAATAATATTTCTTGTGTTTTGTCTGTTTGTAGATTTGTACCATATTCCCCTGGGATACGAAGTAACTCATTTGTGCCTCTATAGTTAAGGATTAGGCAGTTTCCCTAGTCTAAATCCTGCCATTCTGTAGCTATTAACATCTGCAAAGTTAATCTACTCTCTAGTAAGGCACAAATAGATTTTGACATACCAAGAATGACTACATTTGAGTTGATCAGATAGAGTATAGTTGTGTAAATAGTATATAAGTATGGATTCTAGCAATGACAGATAAAGAGTTTCAGCTTTACCTTGTTCCTTCTAGTATTTAGGGCTCAGTTTTGAGGCTTAATGTTTGTTTGACAGTTGTTTTGTTTTATTTAATTTCTCTGCAAGCCCATATCTGGGAAAGACACATGAGCCTATGCCCACTTCACGTGATGTGTGAAGCCACACAGCTCTTCACTGAGATGGGGTACTATGTCCTTCCTTCTGTGTACCCAGAGATCATCAGGGTCCTGAGTGCAGCCCAGGTCCCTCCTCTTGGTCCTGCCAGGGCATCTCTCTAGGCATACCTGTGCCTGGTATCACATCTCGCTCATCTCGTCCTCGCCTGGAGTGCTCCAAGGCACCCATGAGGCCTCTAGGCCCAATTTTGCAAGGTATTGCTCCATCTGAAATGGACAAGACTGCCCAGGAGATCCCAGAATGTATGCCTGAAGGTGAGAGAAGATCAGTGCTTGAAAGGAAAAGATATTTTCTCTCACTTACATTAAAGCATCATTAGATACAGCAATGGGTTTTTTTCAGATTTTCTCTTCTACTTCCTAGCTCTGCTTGGCCCACAAAGTGGACTCCAGACGAGATGAAGGTTAATCTGTCCAGGGCAGCCTTTTGACTAGCCTCTTGTCCCTGCTCAATAGGTGGGCGAGTTTCGAATGCTACTTTTGAACCCACCCACATAAAAAGCAGCTCTCTAAAACCACCTTTGAACATGACTGAGGGAAGACAATATTATCTGAAATGCTGCTTATTGTCCTGCTTTTACACATGTTATTTATATGCTTCATCTTCCACTTGTCCTGCTCTTATCCCATTGACCAGGTTCATAGCAGTCATGGCTATGATAAAGATCATTATTATCAGTTATAGTTGCTCTAATTCATTTTAGATAACACTTCTCTTGGCCAAGTATGGAAGGGTATGTACTGCTGCTAGTAGCCCTTATTGTTTCTCCAACTGCCAGTGAACAGTCATTATTGTCCTTCCACTTCTCCTTCTATTGTGAGAAGTTAGTTATCCTACTTCTCATAAAGCTTGCTGTCTTGTAAATTAGCTTCCTTTGTAATACTCCTTTATTTAAATCTGGAAACTTTCTTCACCCTTCTTCCCCTAGTTGCATACGGAGAAAATTAGTCACCCAATGGAAATGTGACTGAGACCTGAATACGAAATCTATACATTTTAGAAGAAAAAAAAAAGATGTCTCCACCTCCCTGAGTAGGATTCAGAGCTGGCATATTTTCAATTGCAGCATAACAGGTACTTTCTCATCATTTTTCTCTTTTAGTTCTTGGCTGAAATCTTCAAGCATTAGAGTGCAGCTTTCTATCCGGTATGGTGAATATGACCTCATGTAGCCTCGCCATCCCAGGAGCACAGTAAGAAACTTTCTGGCAAAATACATAATTCCTTCTCTGATTTTTGAGTTTCAGGGGACAAAGGCTGGTGTAACAGCATCACCTGATGGAAAGGCTGTAAGAATAAGACGGAGCCACTGTCTCCAGCCTAACTTCCTCCATATGCTTTGTGTAAATTCCCAGAGCTTCCTACATGCTATGTCCCTCCAGCCAGTGCCTCACAGGTGAGAGGGGCACACTTGTTCTTTAAATGTCACTCATAGGATACAGCATAGAAAGGGTACCGCATACTAAGTAGGTTTGCTCTGGATTCTAGGTAGAGAATGTGAACTCCACAGACAAATTTCATCACTGCTTCTCTATAAGCTTTAGCACATGTAAGTATTAATTCCTGGTAAGATGTGAAACTTAGGATTTTGGTTTTTCTATTCAAAGTTGGTCCTGTCGTGTCACTGGGAGCCTTATCTATGTGTGTGGGAGGCATAAATACCTGCAAGCACAGCATCACAATAAAAACATTGAGTGGAATGAAATAACTCCTCAGTTATTAATTACCCCATTGACTTACTAACAAAAGTGTTAAGAGTGGAAAGAGTTACAGCAGCTGATCCACTGCTGCTCCATAGCAGCCATCCCCAAACTCTGCTCCACCATATCAGAATAAGTGATAGCAAAACTATATCAAGCTGATGACGCTCTGGTTTAGAAATTTAATTAATACACATGGTGATGCACAAGAGATGTGGACGTGTAAAAGCAGTTCTATACTGTGTGAAACATGAGTTTCAGGGAAACTCTAAGAGCCAGGTTTGGTTGGGAGAAGAGCAGGGACGTTACCTACAGACGTAGCTACCTATGGCAGCTAAACCACTCAGTTGGTAAGGTATCATTTTATGCAAGTAAGAATACAAGAATCCTCCCCTATGGTAGCTGTAGCATCAGCCATACTATATTTAAATCTAAGACTGCCGTGTCAAGCTGGCTCATCTTATACTTCCCCTCAAGCCCTTCTATGGCTTTGTTCCTGCCCTGTCTCTTTCTTGCTTGCCACAGCCACTGGGCCAGCAACGTAGACATTGATGCTCTTGTCCTTTCTCCCCTGTGCCATACTCCCATGTGTAGCTGCACATGCAATGCAGCACCAAGGTTGCTTCTCCAAGCAGCTCTTTTTTGGTACTTCCTTCTCCTCTGAAGTGACACTTGTCTCGATCTACTCTTTAAGGTGCTGCCCGTTCGCAGGAACTGACACGCTTTTCCACGCTGTCATTGGGAGAACATTTTTGAGTGCCAGTGCAGGCCACCCACTTGATAAAAATGGTCATGATACTAAAATTACCAAGGGCCAACTGTCTCTTCCTCCTCTTCATTCACATAACAGTCCTCTAACATGCAAGATCCTCGTGGTGTTTAACAAATCGGAAATAGTGAACAGCGCCATATCTAAGCAGAAGAGAGGGGAGTAACAGTGGTACGAGATCAAAGGGAAAATATCAGTACTGCAAGTGGTCTAAAGAGCGACCCTGGGGTGAGGGAAAAGAAATGATGCGATGGGAGCAATTGAAGTGACACAGGGCATTCTCAATAGGACACATTACACAAAATTAATTTGCTTTAATCTAAACTATTCTGCAAAAACAGATAGCACCTGTGTGCCAGATACATAAAGATGTATGTAATCTGCTCATGGTCTATTTGCAGACTGTACTAACTGTCAGTTGCTTGATGTGCATGGGCTTAGTGGGGGGAGAAAGGAAAAAAAGGAAGAGTAACTAACTAACTAACTGTAGCACAAACATGGAAAGCTTTCTTTAATTGTCTCAGTTCTTATTTTTCTTTCCTTCACTGAATGGCAGTTTTGACCCCACAGAATCATTTTTTTAGATCAGGCTTCAAATACTGAATGTTTAATGCGCACTTTTTTAAACCAACAAGCTGAATTATCCATCTGGTTGCCTAATATATTTTCATGGTAGCTTTAGGTCCTAGCAAATTGGGTATTTCAGTACCTGAATATCTCCCGTATACCAGAACATAATGACAATGAACACGTACATTGGTGAAAAAAGGGATTTTTTGTGTTTCTATATAAGCACGATAATACATTCTGACACCATAAGAGCAGTATTTTCTGTCAATCAGCTTGAATTCTCTGTAAGCCTCAGACATATAAGTCACATTGAGAGGGTTATGCATTTCACAAGTGGATCTATATATAAATACTTTCTCTGGCTCCAGTTCAACACAACAAAAGAAGTCAAACATTAGTCTGTATTTGTATTTCTTCACTGAAATGTTTTGACATAAACTGCACACAATCCTAGCTGAAAAGTGCCATACAGTTTGGAAGAAACTGCTGTGAACACCTCTATTGTTCACAAAATGCCAAAGTTTTTGCTTCTTAGAAACTTAGAGGCCTCATTTCCACAGCTCCATCGACAGTTTGTCTTCTAAAGAGCACACAGTTCTGTATACAGCCTTCTCCTTCCTTTCCTAGGCTTTCCCTTGTAAGTAGACTCAGAAACCTACTAACACCATTGAGAGCTATAAAAATGACATCTGACCTTTGCCAAAACAATGAAACATCTACAACAAAATGGTGGCTATTTTCTATCCAATTGTGAGGCAAATATCTGCTTTTGCATGGTATTAAACAAATCACTGTCACTTTACCGTACATTTCTTTACAGTGTGTGGCAGCTTCTGGAGTCAAACTGTTCAGTTACATTGCTTAATTCTAGAATAACTCAATGAAAGTTGAGTTATTCTGGATTTGCCCCAGAATACCCCTGTTCCCCCGATGCATCATGGAAGTGGTCAGAGCCACCGCCTGAACCCTGCAAGGTCTGGGTGCAGCTCTGCAAAGCAGTAACAGATGAATGTTGGGGGGGACTGCAGTGTGATAGCCAACTTCATCATACCCAGAACAACCTACAGGCTTTCCTAAAATGTATCAGCTAGCAGAGTCCCAAGGGGCTGCTAAACTGGTCAAGCATCACTGCAGCACACTGGTCATCTGGCTACTCTCTTTTCCTCTGAGGATGCTCTAATACTCAGTGCACATTCACCCACCACTCACCCATTTACCCTGGCCCCTCCTTATCCTCCTTGTAGCCTGTCTGGCTACCACAGACAAGCAAAATCCTCCAAAAGAGCAGAAAACCTTAAGTCCTCAAATTCAACTTATGGGAAAATATGGGGGCATAGGCCTGAGGCAGATTGTCTGTAAAAACATGTTCCATTTCACAGTGTTTGTTTTATTAAATTACGCTGAGAAGCACAGTGTATTCATTGGCTTAAACTCGCTCTAAGTAGTCCCTATGAAAATGTCTTGGTTTCATTAGACATCCAATACTGTGTTTAGTTCAATGGGTTTAATTATGAGAAAGGAAAAAAAAAAAAATTCAAGCATGATGTATATGAGCCTGAACTGAAATATGCTGGTTTTGGAAAACAAAGCATTGGTTTCAATGAAAAGCTGCTGGTATAAGTGAAAATATTATGCCTTGAAAGGAAATCTATTCATTTCCATAAAAATTTAGTGACTTGAGTATGCATGGATTGGTTCCACTATGGATGTATTGGATTGAATGACATCGCATTAGTTTCAAAACATATTTATCCATGCAGTAAAAATGTATAGGTTAGGAGAATTAAAGAGGCGTGATGATGGCTGCCCTGAAGACTCTGATCTGAAATACAATTCCTATTAAAATTGATTAAATTGGACTTAACAATGATACATTCAAAAACGCTAAATAAAGCCTATCGTACTATATCACTTTGGAGACATCAGTCCTTTTGTGTCCCTCTGGTCTAAACTGATTCTTCCAGGTTTCTAGGGGCTGCACCCCTTCCTCTTCTCCCCAGAATGCAACTGTAGGCAATTTAGTTTCATTCTCCATAAGCAAACTATCTTTTCTCTCCCATCTGTAAGGGTGAAAATGCAGCTTGTCCAGTAGGCCAGGCAGACAGCAGTACAGTCTTGACTCTCCTTTTTCAGACTGTAAGTGGAGACTTAGGGTGCACAAGCTGCCTGGGGGCAGGAGCAGTCCTGTCGACCCTAGAGCTGAGGACGTAATCCTCAGATTGAAGTCCAGCAGCATCTCCATGCCTGTGTTTCTTTCTGGCTGGCTCCAGGTGCCTCCTTAGGGCATTATTCAGGCTCCCTGAATCACCCTTCAGTGATCACCTAACTTCCTCCCGTGAATATTTACAGAAACAGAGGTGGAGTTCTGGCTGTTTGAATAGGTCCTCAAATCAGAAAAAGGTAGCATACCCATGAAGCCGTGCTTTGCTCAGGCCTGTACATTTATTTTCTGTTTAAAAATAATGTGCCATACTGAAATGCTTGCAGGCTCTTGCTGAAGCATAAAAACTTAGGTATGAACCCCCCCATGAACTACAATTTTTCTTGTAAATCATAGTGTTTAATAAATGCACAATTAATTGAGAGGTGTTTCAGCTTCATCTATTGTTGCACAATAGGACTCTGGCTACACCGCTGTTATAAGTAATATTCTGTAGACACAACATTTGGAACCACTCAGGTTTCTGTGGCTGCTTCTGTTGTAAAGAGGCATCCTGAGTGATTCTGAAAGCCCAGGTATTTGTTTTGATTTGTCTATAAAAATGTATCAGTAACTTTATTATTTAGTTTGTCCTGCTGACTAACACAGCTACCCACTCATGCTAAAGAATGTACATAATACAAAGGCTGTTAAGCGCCTGTACTATTTTTATAAGCAAAAACATCAATAAGCACTTGACTTTGAAGTTTTTACCATCCATTTTCTAGTATGACTCTGAATGATAAAAGAAAACAGTCTCCAACTTCCCTCTTTGTGGTACACAATAAACCTCTATTTATGGTGAGATTTCTTCGTGACGGGACCCTAGCTTTTCCTTACACACTCTCATTTCCTCTAACAACACAGACAAATTAATTTTTTTCATAAGTCTCGATTAGTCTGTTCCAGTCCAACACAAGTGGTACCCAATATTTTCAAGTTAGAGTGTAATAAATATCCTGGGTTCCAGTCCTGAACGTAGCCTTTCTGAATAAATTCATGACAAATCAAATTGCGGGATCAGTATCCACATCAGTCTGATGAGCCACAGTTTCATCTTGTCACAGGAAAGAATATTCTTATCTTGACACAACCTATTTTTTACTGCCATGTTATAAATTAAAAGTTTGTTGCAACTCCTAAGAAACATAATCCATTGTTTTCATCAGAACTCCAAACTAAAATGTACCCTAAAAAGTTTAAGACTTTATTTGGAGCCTGGAAAGCAGAAAATTAAGTGACAGAGGAAGAATATGGTCCCATTAGAGAAAAAACTGCAGTTATAAAATATACAATTTAAAGACAGTTACCATTCTGTGGTGAAAGACTTCCTGCATCAGTTAGTTACACTCTCCCAGAATAACTTTTTTTAAGTGCTATTTCTAGTATCACCAAGAAGGCCTTGTAATCGCAACTGCCATATATATAGGACTCCAAGATAATAAGAATTTTCCTCAATTATGTTTTGCACAATATGGTTGGTTATGCTTTATTTCTAAGTTCTTTCTAAAATCTTCATCTACTTCTTTCTTGCACCAATATAAAGATAGTTGGTTTGGCATATAGCAGAACTCCTCTGATTCCTTCTATATTTTAGCCAACTTTTACTATCGTCTTTTGATTATTTTGTGCTATTATATTATCAAATTTAAAACACCCCATATGCTAGTAGAAGACTGTCTTTGCTCAAAGGAAATTAGAATCTATGGTCCTGACTGTGTAAATATTTACACACAGGAGTAAAGCATGTAAGCGTGACTTAAATAGTTCAACTGATGCACCAAATTTCTCATGCGCATGTCGATATTTGAAGAATAAGTGTTGACAACAAACACTGTCCTAAATGCATAATCTGAAGCAGGTGGCAGGAGCGTCTGTTAAGGACTCTGTGTGGGGAAAGCCCTCTATTCCTTCTTCCCCAGGTGAATCTGATTGCACAGGAATGGATGCAAGATGCAGGACTTGAAGGACAATCAAACTTGACAGTACAAGTTCTGCTGTTTCCATCTGGCTGAAGTCCTGTGCAGGTCAGAACATTTTGTACTCCCATGGCTGTTTCCACAATCATACTCAGTCTTCAATAGTCGCTTTACACATTTATTACGTATATCTTACAATTCAGTCTGTTTTGTGGATGCACTTTTATGTCTCCTGACGATTGCCTTTTAACTGTCTAGCCATTCCATGCAGTAGACAGGCAAACATTTTAAAAATATATCTGATGTTTTCTAACTTCTTCAACATACTTAGTTATATTTATTGAAAACAAGGGCAAGGAATCTCAGCCCAGCATGGGGGACCTCCCCTGACTGAATAACCCCTAGCCAGTCCTACGGCAGCAGATAAAGGGCAGCACGAATTGCTTCAGAGCTCAACCCAGGCCCCCCTCCATCACTGGGATTCATCTGCTATACAACCACCAGAGAAGCAAGTACAAATACACTCATATCCTGCCTTAAAAAAGGAAAGGGATCAGAGGAGTATGGCCCTTCAGGGCCTCCAACAGAGGCTATTTGCTGTCCAAGGCTGAAAGACTTCTCACCCTGATTTTTAAAAATGGAGTTGATAGCGTGTAGGATCACAGTCTTAAGTACAGGATGAGGAATGCATAAAACAAGGGGATCTCATGGGAGAGCTACTATTAGTTTGTTCTTAATGTAGGGCAAAGTCCCACTCTCAGTTAGAAGTGCACGCACTTGGAATAATGCTACCACCTGTCATTTAGTAAATCCAGATTTACAGAGGTGTAAACAGGAGCAGAATTTGTTCCAGAATCTCTAGGCAAGCTGAGAAAAAGCCCTCCCAGAACACAAATTTAAATATCATGCCTTAGGTAACAGCAAAATCACAGTCTTTATGTTTCTTTCATGCACTATCAAGTTTCCATGCGTCATACATCTTTATGTTTCCTTAGCTACTTCATAGCCTTAAAAGAACACTAGGTTGAGTGGTTGGGTTTTTTTTTTTCCATTTTACAAGAATATACATTTTTCAAGTCTAAATAAACAAAATGTATTCACTCCTTAATTGGCTTTTGTCAGGACACATTCTTCTTTTCAGCTAAGAAAGATGTATTCTTTGATGTCTTCATTAAAAGATCTCACAATTTTTTTTCTGAGAAATATATATATATATTAGTGGCATGGTGAGCTTTTGTCTTCCCCTTTGATTGTTCCATAATGCCAAGAATGCCATTTTAAATGTGTGTTATTTTAACAGGGTTTATGTTAAGCAACAAGGTGGATATTATTCTTTAAATCCAAGTTTAAACAGTATGAAGAGTGGAGCCAATTGAAGTAAATCATAATTGCTAAACAGGATTAAGTTTGCAACAGCTTCCTAAAAGTCTGCAAGAAAGCAGATACAAGAACAGATCCCTGCAGCAGAAATACATTTTATTCGTAGCTTCTACCCCAGACCTGCACTCTCCAAAGTGTCATTGTCATGAATCATTGTTAGCAAAACAATAACCTTAGTGGTCTTACATTTTCTCCCTGTGCAAATTATGTATGTTTCATGTGACATTACTTACTTCCTCAACTAGCAAGTCTTTTCCGTCTGTTGGAAAGCCACCAGTGGTGATGTGCTATCAAAGTGAATTACCTTCTTACATGCCAGGAAATTAGGGCAATCCAGTGCCTTTCATCTAGCTCCTCTACACTGCCATCCTGCTCCCACAGGGTCTCCCATTCACTCTTCTCCTACTGACTTGTATGGGAGCCATCGCATAGAAAGTAATTTCTCTGTGACTTGAAAAAGGCACTTCATGCTTGAAAAGAAGCTGTGTGACTGTATGTATAATTTGTTCCTATACGGCCACTGAGCACCAGAAAGAGGACTCCCATGGAAGTTTTGTGTGAGCAGGTAAAAAAACCCAAACATGATGAGGAAAATAAAGTAGGAAAGGATGGGCTATCAGGTCCAAGCACACGTGGCTGCAGGGGCCTTTACTCCCTGTAAATGTCATGGAGCAGCTGTAGCCAGTGGTTCTTCTTCTGCTCAGGACAGAAGATTCAGGTGTCAGGCGATGATGGGCTTTTTCATTTTCTTTGCAATTCTCATGATTCCAAACACTTGGATTATTAAGAATGTAATAGATCTGCACAGGGGGACACTTTAATGTCTGAGCACTGTTAACCACACAATTGGCTAGAAGGAGTTAGGCTGAAAGTAGTGTTTGAATGGAAACCAGCTAACAGTCTTCCCTCCCCTACCACAAATTATACTTTGGCTATAAAATGGATATCTTCAAAACGTGACAAGTGCTAAAAACCCTGTGAATGAACAGTTAGGAGAATGCTCCAGTTCCCCATTGCCATATCATCTTCCTTCCCTTCCTCTCACTTCTATTTCTCTCCTGCCTACGCCAGCACTCTTCATTCCTCTCCCATAATCTGGTCACACAATGCACCCCTCTCACATATGCCCACGTGCGTGCCTGTCTTCCCCTTTCACAGCTATTCACCTTCATGCCTCCCATCTCCCTCTTCCTTTCCATTCTCTCCATGGGTGCACTGCGATATTGCTGCCCATCCTTCTCCTCCCTCCAGTCTTCTCTGTCTCTCTGAGTGACTTCCACCCCTCCCATGACCTCCGTACTGCTGGTTCAGGGGTTCACCTGACTTCCCAAACATTGCATTCCCTTTCCTAGACATTCCCACAAATTTTGCCCTTTTCCCCATTACAGACCCAAGTTTGCCTCCCTCTGTACACGTCTGTCTGAGCCCCCTAGTTCCCCAGATTCCTTCTTTTAGCCTCTTCACGCCCAGTCATTGTAAACAGAATTAAGGGGTTTTGCTTTCAATTACTACATGTCTGAAAAAATCTCTATCCTGAGAGACACAGGAAGTGATATCTTTGAGGCATAGTTAATCAGATTAGGTTGAAAAACGAGTTTATAATGAAGAGCTAGGTTCTATCATCTTAATCGTTGAGTTGTTATTGTTACTCCATAATACGGCAGGTGAAAGAGATGCAAGCAGGTATTCCATCATTTCATACCAACCGATGAGCACTAGGTATCTCCAGGAGTGCATTTATGCATACAAAAAGTTCCTTTGAACACTCTAAGTCTCACCTATACTTGATGCACACTTCTGTAGTATACCTAAGTAAATCTGAATGCTATTGTCTCTGTTCATGTGTGCTGATGCAGCTTCTCAGGAGGAATTATGGCATGCTCTTTACTAGAAGATTAGCTCTTGCCTCTGTTTAAGTCAATGGCCCTATTGAATCTGAAATGGCCCTACTGACATCTAGGAGCCATTAGATGAGGCTAGCGATACCTAAGCTCTCCAGAAAAATCAGGATCGTGATCCCTCCATGACCCCAAGCCAGAAAGGATGAAACAGTAAATGATGCTAATCTACTCACTGTCAGGTCCCCATCTTTTTTTTCCTTTCATACAGGGCTCCATCCTCTCCAGAGCTAACCCTACGTGAACATCTTTAGTAAACACCTGGAGCCAAAGCCATCGCAATGACTTTTTACCCCCCTCTCCAGAGTGAATATAGCTGAGGCACGAACGGCAGGGTTCTCCACAGCTCGTCCTCCCCAGGATGTAGAAGAACATCTAGCAACACAATGCATTTAATGGCATTCAATTGTATACAAAATTCAGTAATTTGCAAAGGGTCTCCCAGTCATTAGTGAGAATTAATGAGGTTCTACTGTAATAAAATCTTACTTCAAAATACAGACTTTTACCGGAACATATGGGATTATAAAAGTAAATGTGCATCACACATAATCTTATGCCACATTATATAGCACATTTTTAAAAAGGAAACACCCACAGGTCTGAACAACTTTTATTTTTATGCAAATGCAGTATGCACAGAGACGTGCTTACTTGTCACTTTTTTGTTGTATCACCGCAGTGCCAAAGGGAAGTATCATGTCTCACTTTGCCTAGCCTTTATCAATCTACCTTTGCAAACACTCTTTACCATTCATAGGCTAAAGGACTTCTGGCATCGCAAAACTGCTTTCTATTCACATCCATCTTCTGTGACATGCAGAAGGAAGCCCCTGCAAGAGCTTTGTAACCCAATCCTCCTTGGGAATTCAATATGCTGTACAACTTACGCCCAACCCTGCATGCTTTTTATAATCATAGCCATCATCTTTTTATTATGTCTTGGACTTGAAGAGTCCTGAAAGCAGATGTAACTCATGATGACCTGACTTCAATGGGAGAATGAACCAGGTGGCTAATTGTCTCTAAAACAAATACACTGATAATTAGCAGGAGAGCACAATGCAACAGAAGCCTAACCACCAACCTTTATTTAAGTTAAGCAAATGGGTGAGCAAATGATGCAGCTGCATCGTACTTTGACAAGTTAATAAGGGAACCATACTTCATCTAGTCAGCTACAGTAGCCAAAGCATGCCCTCAGGACCTGGTATCAATGATTCTGAAATGGTAAACTTATACAAAATGGAAAAAAATAACCGCACTAGTGCAGAAAAGCTCTTCTACAACAGCTTCCCTTTCCAAGCACGTCATTGCGCTAGCATTTCACCCTGAGTACCTGGGTTCAAACCTTGCCTTACGTCCCAAATGGAAATAACCATGGTGGCCTCATCTTGCTTTCCACTTGCCCACGTCATAAAAACAAGCACATTGGCATCCTCTGCTGAGGAGCAATCTAGGAACAAATAGCAAAGGAGCTGCCAGTTAGGCTGTATTGCATTGGCAATGCTGCACAAGGGAGCTTACTCGCTCATGGCTCACAGAGTAGCTGGCTTTGGCTACCATTGCCAGTCCCCCATCTTTACAAGCACTAAACTTCAGCCCATTGATTCCATAAAAAGCAAACAAAGAAAATGAGTGAAGCTTGCTTTAAAGGTATTAGCAACTCGGAGACTTTAACACTCTCCATGTTAAAACACAGATTGCTTTGTAAATGGTGTCAAACAGCAGCCAAAAAAGAGCACGATGTAAAGTACCCAGTGCAAATAACTCCAAGGGTGTTGACAGAGGTGGAAAGACAAACATTTCCAAGTAATTCCCATGATCCTTGTTACATTTGTGACACTGATCGGATAATTCAGACTCTTGTGGGGTAGGAGGTGATATTCTCAGCTTTGTTGTCTTGCTTCAACATTTACCATTAGTTATGCTTAAAAGGGGAGTACAAACAGCAGTTATCTGATCATCTGGAAGTGTTATGAAGTGTTAGAGTGAACAAAAATCAAAAGGACCATTTACCCAGTACTCTACTTCCAGGTCGGATTGAAAACTAATTTAAGCACCTCCCGTTAGAGGAACCTCACACACAGGAAGGTTTTTGTTCTGAAAAAGAACTAGAAAGCAGAACTAGAAATAAAGCAAGGGCCAAATATATCCGTGTTGCGCCAATCTTACCTGCTGCTACTTTTCCCTGTACTGCAAGCAGCAATACAGAAAAATCCCATTGTCTACACCCACCCCACCACACCAAAGGTACTTGGCCCAAAAGTAGGTTTTGTCAAAGCCTATCAATCACACATCACTAACCTCTTCACAAATGAGTCTCAACAGGTTTACACTGGCATAACACTGGGGTAAGAGTGGTGAGATTAGCCTCTTCTCAGGGTCCAAAGTGAGAAAATCATAAAAATTAAACAGACAGCATAAATGGTGAAAAGTAGAATTTTCTACTAACATGTTTCTGGTTTCCAGTTTTAATAGTCTAAGGAATTGTTATTACAGTGATCAAAGGGAGAAGTCACAAATGCGAGAAATAGGACAACTAAGCATCAAGCTAGCGTGGCAAAGTAGATTGCTTTGTTTCCATTTCCTGTTAAATACTGTTTTGGAACTTTATTTTGATGTAGATTTGACAAAACTCTCATTGCATTTCAGTTTCTGGTGCATAGGTTTACTGAAATAAAAGAATAAAGGGAAAATGAAGAGACTGTCAGAACAATAGCTGCTTTAAAAAACAACAAGAAGTATGCTAAGGCTTTAGATTTACAGAGTTGGCTTTGACAAATAGAAAAAAAAATCATTGGGGAAAATAACCTCTTGTCTACTCTTGCAGCCCCTTAAGACCTTTTACTGTTCACTAAGCTCCAGGTACTTCTCTCTGAACTTATAAATAATTAGCTATGCTTTAATAGTTGAAGTAAAGAGTAAATTAGGTGTTCCTTTCAGTTCTTCTGTTAACTAAGGTTAATGCAATAGCAGGTAAGTTTTCATTTTTTTTTCTTCCACCAAATCATCTATCATTTCATTGTCACATTAAAAGATACAAATCTAGACCCCTGCCAAGTTCAAAATAAGCTTAGCTTTTGTTATTTGCTCATTTAACTTTCTGGGAATACTAATAAATACATGGAAGAATATCAGCTGTGCACCAGCTTTAAATATACCACTGTGAGATGTGGTATATTTCACTGTGAGATGAAGACATTTCTAGTTCCCCCAATACTTTTTACTTTACCGTGGTAAGAATTAGACTATCACAATGTTCTGACAACACAAGTTTATTATGATTGGCCCAGAAAACTGTGGCTCAGTATTGTCTGGCTCCAACTTAGCATGTGTTCTTTGCATTAATTGTTTTGCTGAATAACTGGCATAGGGCCAGCAGTTTAGCCTCTTGGGATTTTTCTTCCATATAAGTTTTGAACTTCCTACTTATAAATTCTGTTCCCGTAGTTCTTTCTTGAGAGCCCAGGACATTTTTCTATACGAGGCATTCCAGGAGCAGGCTTCATGAATAAGGTGTGAAATGTGACCCTCTCTCTCAATTCAGTTGCTGAGTTCCAGCAGGCATTGAAAAGCATATGACTCCCCACATGGAGCCTTTTCCCTTTTGGTACAGGCAGGTAGAGTACATCACCAAGCACATGCTTCTGACTAGTGCAACACTACGATCAGAGTAAGTTTTGTTCCCATCCCCGATTATACGATTTGTGACACTAGACAATAAAAAACCTGATGTTTGGAGCCAACAGATCCAGATATTCTCTAAAAGGACAACCTCTCAGAAAATACTTGCGGGAAAGACAGCAACACTGAAGGAGGTTTCCTTTAGAAAATATAATTTCCTTGCAAAATAAATATTTCGTTGCAGGGGAAAACCATATATAGATTTAATTAAAATCTTAACATTTCTGTTTAAGCTGCGTGTTGATAACATTTCCTATACCAAAACGCACGATAGCCTTTTGCACACGGATTGTACACTTCCTCATACAGGTTAGAATGAAAGTAAATACTCCTTCACTGAATGCTCCTTCCTTTTTTTCCCTGGGACCTCTTCCTTATTTCATAAGGAACCTGGCATATTCTCAAACAAAGCCTGGACACATATTTTCTTTCTTTTCTAGTCATCTTCAGAATTGCACTGAATGCAATATTGTGCTGCGAGTATTGCAGTCCCTAGCTACCTGCTCCTGTTGCCAGATTATTTGGGTCTGTGGAGAACCATCGTACCCTTGGAGCAGGAGATGTCATTAGCATTTGTATGTTCACCATGTAGAAACCACTGTGATACATTTCAGCTTCATTTCTCCTGTTCTAATGACTTAAAAACAAAACTAAATCAGGAGGGAAGGGAAGTTCTGAGTGGGGCTACATATCAGTACCAAGGAAGCCACTTCCCCAGAATACACCTACGGGTATGAGGCCTGTCTTTCCTTCTCTCAGACATTGAAAATGTCAAATATACACAAATAAACAAATTTTATTCTTGGGTACATCAGAGTCAAGCATTAGTAAATTCAACAGACCTCCGTATTCATATTTTTATAATTTTGGAATGAGATCTGTGGTCATATAACTGATTCTGGACTTTCAGGTAGTGCAACACAGAAATGCAAAAGGGTCTGTTACTCTGTGGAACTCATTGTCACAAGATATTTTAGTGAAAACTTGATGTAGATTGTAAAAAGAATAACATATTTCCTAAAGTAAGAAGACTTTTCGCTTCTATACGTAATTCTAGTAATTACAAAAAATAATTTCTAAAAATTGACAGCAGGAAAACATTCTTCCATTTGAGCTGATTATTTTATAGATACTTACTAGAGAGTTTCTTTCACCCACAGACAACAGATAAGGCACTAGAGGAAACAGTACGATCTGATTCAGAATGCCTGTCCCTACATGAATTTCATGAAACATGCTGATATTTGTGCCCTTGACATTCCTCACATAGTTCTAGAAATTATCAGCTTTGTTTACTTTTCCATGGCAGTGCATGCATACACAATTGTACAGAAGTGTTCCCCCTCACCAGCTGAGTGCACAACCATAAAGAAATCATTCCTTAGAGCGGTTATAGATTTAGCCACATGGAGGATCAGCAAGGTCCTCAGGAAGATGTGGCATCGGGACTGGAAGTCTCCAGGGAAACTAGAAGCCTAGAAGACAGGACTTAAAATCTTAAAGGTGATGATGGAAAGAGTGAGTGACTGAGCGAGTGAATGAATGAGATGAAAGGGTATAGTAGTTATATGTAATACTCATTCATAGTTGTCTCATGTTAACTAGTTTGTTTCTTAGCACCTCTTTTTGGGCTTCTGCCTTTTGAACAAAGTAGTGACAGTAACTGGAAGACACAGAAGGCTACATTCACCAGTCTAGGTAAACACACAAGGAGAGGGTAAAGGACACAAAAATCTTCCAATCTTTGTAAGAGCCAAATGCCACCATATAACCAGCAGCCTGTGACTTCTGAAAGGTGGACCCTGCCCCATCTTGCGCACCAGTCACCAAGTTTTATCAGGGCTCCTCCTCCAATGATTGTCCTCCTTCCTACACTTTTCCTTTCTATTCTCCGTCTTCAGCACTGGCAATGGCTTTAGAGCCGCAGAGGGCTTTATGTAAATGCTGTAAGTAGTCAGGAACTGCAAACCAAATGAAAGCAACAAACAATTTTGTGTCCACTGGAAGTTTTGCAAAGACTTTTGAAATGGGCTAAGAGGAGGCATGTTGTGGGAACAGGGAGAAGAGGATGTGATCCTGCAAGATCAGGGTTAAGAGCAAGATATTTGCCACAATCTTCCCTAAAGAAGCTCCTTCCCAGGAGCAGGTCACTTTTCTTGGATCTGCTCGCTAGAGAACCAAATGTAAAGACACAAATGACCAGAAATTAGACCACAGGCATTCCACTTCCTAAAAAATAAGGTGTATTTACACTTATTTACACTTACCTTTGAAGTGCTATAAAAGAATGTGTCTTGCTTAGTTCTTTAACTAGAACTGGTTGTTGCCAAGCAGGAATCTTCTTAATTAGTGCATGCTCCTCTTTACTATATTGTATTAGATGACTAAAGGTATAAAACATATGGGAAAAATCAGAGCAGGTTTTTTTATCCCTTGCCTAATTTAACCAGCCTTTTCCCACAAAGTGCTGGGCCATTCCTTAGTTTTACTCCCACATCTACTGAGGAGATTCCTATTAGGGGAATAATTCACTTAATTGCTTTAAAAAAAAAATAAAATCCTTTGTTTGGAGTCTTTTAAACATACTGATTCTCAATCACCCAGCCCAAAGTCTTTGGTGAAGTGATAATTAGGTGTTAAGAGCTAACCAGATAACCACGGAGGTTATCTGTCTCCAGGCAGCCATTAAACACCTAAGCAAGAGTGAAAGTATGAAAATATGAGGTTCTCAGGAGCATTCAGCCCTAATAAATTTTGAAACAGTTTGAAACATTTAGAGTTACTGGCCTGTCTTTATAGCCCCATACTGCTGTGACACAACCTAGTGTGCTTTAAAGGACTCACCCACCTAGAAGATTCAATGCTCATGATAAAAACACGATGTGTTTAAGCCCATAAACCTTCCTGTACCCCCTTCTTTGCAGCAAGGATGACATACTGAGAAAATCCCTCTCCCTAATAACTGCAAATAATACAACTTCATTGCATCCGGGGGGGGGGGGGGGGGGGGGAGGAGGGGTTTAAATGTGCTTGACTTATTGCTTGGGAATCCTTGTGTTTTCAGAGGCAAAGATTTCATGTAAATTATTCTCTCAGTTGACGTGGAGTTCTTCATACATCTTTCTTCCATCTGCTAAATTCACAGAAATATAAGACTTGCCATTACAAGATCTATATCGTGTTCAAAACAAAAAGAATTTGTAATGTAATAAATAGAGTTTTCATTCTCGTCCTTTCTGATGTCATTTTCACATTGATCCTGGTTTTTTGCAAAGATTCCAAGCTTTACCTACCTGACTGAGACCTGAGTAATATTCAAGAAGACAAATAATTTGTATAGTGTTTAAGGTGATATGCCCCTAATTTAAATTATTTTTTTTTTTTTGTCAGGATGCTAAAAAGTATCTGATAAATCATGATAATCACTATCATTAAAGTAGGGTACTTGCCTTATAAATCATTTGACATAAAGCCTACCAGCTGCTTTTGTGATGAGAATGCTCTGATGAAGTGGGTCATTGCAAAACAGCATTTGAGTGTATTCCACTACCCTGATAAGTACATAAACATATTACAGAATTTCATTCTCAACAGTGAGCCAAACTCATGCTAAAGTAACTCAGCTAGCATAACAAGAATGACACCAGTAATTAATGTGACTTTCCTCTTTTTTTTTTTTTCCATCCCCTATCCCCTCAGTTGAAATCATAGTCGATGCTAAGAATTGCACATATGTGAAGCATTGCCCAGTTTATAACAGTATCACAGACTTTGGGAAAAAGCCTTGGGAATCAACCTGTATACGATGACAGGAAGTGTAAATACTTCTTTCTCTTTGTGGCTTCCTGATAATTTGATTTACGGTGATAGCACGGTCCTGAAAGCCATCTCAAGGGAGTGACAAGGCCAACTCAAACTATGCAAAGGAACTGTTTCTAGTAACTGGGGCTTGCCAGCATGCAGGTAGGAGATGGGGCATGTTTCTTCTTCTTGGATCATGACCCCACATCCATCAGGAGGCCATGCAACTGTGGTCCTGTACGCCATAGAGATTCCCTGACGTTCCACAAGCAGGGATGATCAGGATTGCTTTTTTTGCCATTCAAAACCACACTTTTTATCTGAACTAAGACACCAGTGTAGATGTGCCGTTCAGGTACTTCACATTACCATTACATTCATGAGTTTCAGGTAATTTAGGGGGTGTTGGGCCCAGGTGGTATTCCAGTGGCTACATTATAAACCACCAAATCAGAGCCTTGCTGAAGTGAGAATCAAAACTCTCGTTCACCTCAGGGGACAGTGCTTGGTCTTCTAACTTTGCCACCTCAGAGCTAGTAAGACCAAGGTCATGAGCAGTAATAAGTGGATTATTTTGGTGGCCAAAGATTTCCCTAGTATCATTTCAAGGAACAGGCTTTTTAATGAGAAAAAATGAGAAAGCATTGCAATACCTTCTCAGAGAATGCTTAATTGAATGGCACACTAAGAATAAAAGCATCTGTGAATGTAAGGCTTCCAAGCTGTTTTTGCTTTCCGATCGGCTCCTTACATTTGTAGGTCAGACTCTGTTCCCTCTTCTAGAAACTGCAACGTTCCCTCCTGCCAGCCTGCAAAATATTTTCCTTCGAGAGCTTGAGAATGATTCTCCTCAGATGTCTTTTCATAAATGTTCTCAATAAACTGAAGCAAATGTGGCTTCTCAGGACAAGTTACAGACCGCTTTGCCTAGGTTGTCTCAATTCAGACTTAAAATTGCCTCAAACTTTCCCTAAAAAAGGTATGTGAAATCAACAGGCATGTGGACCATTAAGCACACAATTCAATATTTTACATTCCCAAAGTGATTAGCAACAAGACAACTAATAATTACTTCCAGAGACACTCAGAAAACATACTATACACATTTATGTAGAAATTACCATAATAATATTATCACTAACACAAATATGCACATATGAAAACATCTCAAAGTAAACATAACATTTGCACATAGTAAATACCCATATGTCTCAATAAACACAATTTTAAACTTTAATATGGCAAGTGTTTGGTTCCTTTAATTGAGGATGAAAAATTAAGAACAAGCCATTTACAGGGTGAATCCTGCCATTTTCAAAGTATGTACAAAGCTGGTAGTGGGTAGAAAAGCATGACACACCCTGCACACTTAGGTGGCATTGGGGCAGGGTCTATAGCTAGTGCCCAGAGACCGAACACCAAATTAGAGTGCCATCAGAACTACATCACCAAAAAAAATGTTGTAGTCTGTACTCTTGACGCTGTGAATATAATCCTGGTTTTGGCTACCAGAAGGAATGTATGCTCTTCTTGTTTGGGCTAATGGCAAATGTCCCCTCTTTCATGTTTTCTTTGCAGTAGTCACTAATGCACAATTATGTTCTCTTTCTCTGCATCCACTGGTAGTTACAGACAGCTTTGATTGCAATACTAGCAAAGGAGTAAAGAAGAGCAAAAAATTGGGAACATATTCTGAAGAGCAGAGTTTATCATTTGCTGTAATTTCCAAATACTGTTCTTTTTTTCATGTCACTTGGTTGTTTTGCTGAAGAATAACCTTATAAAACTTTTAATTATTAAACACAGTTCAACAGGACCAAATTCTCCCTGTGGCTACAAATTTTAGAAACTCTTTGACTTTAACAAAGTGTTGGGAATAAGAAGGACATTGCCAGCCTCACAACGTCTTCATTAAGATTACCTCGCCTGGCCTCCTTTGGATATAAGCACTCTGTCATTCTAACATGGACATTTGTAAACAGAAAACTGTTCTTCTTCCTGGTCCTTGCTTCTGGCAATTCACCAGTCTGTTCTCCTTTTCTTCCTTTACACTATTTTCAAGCATACCAGTTGGCTCAGAGGTTTCAGAGAGCTGTAGTTTCACCATGGAAGTCTTCAGCAAAGACTTAGGGTTTTTACAGTTTGATTTTGAGATACCAGACTGTGTTTCCATTACCAGCTATTAAGCAAAATGAAAACAACACTTAAATTCTCAACTGAACCAGTGTGTTATGGACATACTGATGGAGCATAAATATCAGAAAACTAAGATGACATAGAGTTGCTTTTCTATCGTAATAGTACTGTATGAAACAGAGACAAGATGGCATATGTTTCTAGCTGTTCCCTCTCCCTTTAACACATAACATTGATGGCATTACGCAATTTGTTAACATTAGGGTGAATTTAGTCAGGAGTCCTGAATACCCCAGAACAGCTTTTACAGATTCTAAAATGGGTCTGTTGCATGGGTTTTTCTTCAAATCCCTCCGTGCAGAATGGAGACTGGGCAGCAAACTTTCTAACTGCGCCCATACACTCATAAACATCTGTACCAAACCATAATTCCGTTGAATGCAGGAGCCACATTGCCATGACATTTTGGTTATGAACGTTAGAGGAGCATGTGGCTCTGAATCCCAATGTTATCGATTGTAGGGATCTCAAGCAGAAGCCAGCTCTCTGACTCATGCAAGGGTTCAACGCGTCCTGAAAAACTCTTACAAAGCAAAAGACGTGCGACGCAGAAGTCTTGCAACTTGGCTGCAAAAGGAGGGTCAAGGTGAGGACGGAGGGCAGTACCCCTTGGGAAGGGAATGGTTAACCAGCCATAATAACACAAGCAGGCAGGCAGCTCCACTACTGCAACAAACAACAAATTATTAACACTAAGCAATTTAGCAGCTCAACTTAGAATAAGCAGCACATTGGGCACTGAGTACACAGTGGCAGACTGTCTATGACTCTCTGCTACCAGCCAGCCAGCAAATTTTATTTTTTGCCCTAAAAAGAGTTCTTTCAAAACTCCACTATAATAGTCCATTCTCTGCCCAGGAATAATTTTAGAAGGGCCGAGTCCCAGACTTCCTTTTCGCAGGTGCGAGGCAGCGCATTCGCACCTCCAGCTACAGTCGCTGTTTCCAGGGGCTGAGCTACCCAGGCCAGCACCCTGGTTTCAGCAGAGCCATAATACTGAATTCTCCATTTTCCTTACTGATTTGCACCATGAGCAGGTCTGCCCCATCCAAATCCAGTCGCCCAGAGGTGAGCAACTGCAGCAGCGTATAGCCAATGAAAAGTGCAATCTAGATCCCGGGTTTTGAAAATTTGGCCCCCTCAAGAACAGATAATTGTACCAATGCAGCACTATTTTTAAAAAGGGCACCATTGCTTGATCATACCTCACGCTGCAAAGCTTCTGTTCAACTAACTACACGACAGTCTGTTAACACTGAAGGAAATCCCTTAAAAGCTGTGTTTGTTTGACCAACACTGACTAAAATTAGAAAAATATTAAATGAAAGCAGCTGGTCAGCTACCAGCCATAATATTATCCCAACTTCCTTCACAGGAAATATTATAATAATGTTTTATTTGTTTTTTTTCCCCTGCTTGCTGCCACTGGGGTGTAATATTTCTTTCATGTTGCTGATAGATCAAGAGCACTTCTGTTGGATTCAGGCTGTACTGCATGCTGACACCAGCACGGCCTTTAATTCGGGATCCAGCCAGCACCTAGGGGTGTACGGGGGCAAGGGGGAGAGGAAGAAAAGCAAAGATTGTTGACTGCTCTACCAAAGATCACCTACAGCTTTGCTCTTCATTTTGGGGAACTGCTTCGATATTTTGACCATAGCTCTGTCGAAGTATGAAAGACTGAAGGTAAGCTGCTTCTCAGCAGATCTTTGCCTATGACCTCTCTGGGCTCACAGATACAGAACTATGGGACATGGACCATGAAATGTCTGGGTGCTTTGTGAAAGCTACCTCTGACGCTTGGGCCGCATGTGTGTCTGTGTGTTTGCTTGTCCTCCCTCCATGCAGGAGAGCAGGAAGGGCCCGCACGTGGACTTTGCACCTCTCCCCAACACTCAGGCTCTCCCCACTACCTCAGCCTTTCCGCTTCACGCTAAAGTCCCAGCAAAACCAACCGCGGGCCCAAAACAGGGCTTGGACTTGGTGACATGAGCCACCCGGGCTGCTAAATCTCCCAGATGCCCCTGGACTTTGTCCGCTACCTCAGCTCAGAGGGGTCTGTGGCCCTGCTGCAGCTTACTGAAACCGATTTCGCTGCTTCCTCTTTCATCCAGAGCCTCGCAGAGGAGAACGGGCCCAAACTGTTGGACTGTCCCCAGCCAGTTTTGCATATTCCTTTCCCCTCAAGGAAGGGTCTTTGTT
The DNA here is from genome assembly GCF_035582795.1 of Mycteria americana. NCBI lineage: Eukaryota > Metazoa > Chordata > Aves > Ciconiiformes > Ciconiidae > Mycteria > Mycteria americana. The sequence goes on along the minus strand of NC_134366.1, from coordinate 40,795,688 downwards.
TCTCTGCTGTCACGATGGTTTTAACACCCCATTTACATAATACCTTTTGAAATGGACCCTGAGGCCTGGTCTACGCTAGAAAGTGTTTGTCAGTGGAGCTCTATCAGCGGCCCGACCTACTGTGGCTGTCGCTGTACCAGCAAAAGGACACTTCTAGCACAGCTTCTGCCATCTCCTTTCATAAAATAAGCCCCATGAGCAAAAACGTTTCCTTTCCAGAATAAATATCTTTACAACCTTTATAATATTACCTTTCACCAGTAATAGAAATTTCTTTTAAAAAAGATATCATGCTTTTAATTGCCCTTTGTAGCCTAGCAAAAGTTTCTGGTATAGGCATAGCTTTATGCAACTATAGTTATGCTTTAACAACATCCGTTTAAGTATACCAGGTATAATCAGTTCACAGGTTAGTGATAGCTCTTTTTCCTCAATGCATGCATTAAAAAACAATATGGCTTTCATCCATCTTCAGTAACCAAGGATTTGTGCATATGGAAGCCATATGGAATGTAAGAGCTTGCCTATATCAGAAATTATAACAATATATAGTAATGTGGGAATTTAAACCACTGTAGTTGGACAATATAACCCCCTTTTTCCTCCATAAGGATGTGAATGTGCATGTACATGTGAGTAAAATGAGTGTTTTTATCCATTTTAGCTTCTGTTGCTTTGAAAGCAGTTTACCTAAACTGGAAAAAAAAGTGTTTACTTCTGAATAAGAGTGTCCACATGGAGAGTTGTGGTGAAATAAATACAGCATTTTAACTATATAAGTATCATTTGTCATTCCCACAGACACAATTGGTTCTATATCAAAGTCCTATATCATATTTTCGAATATAGCTTCTTGTCACTACCAGCATTTGCATTTTAGCAATTTGCATTTCTTCTTGCAAATTAAAAAAAAAAAAAAAAAGTGTTCAATTGAGATTTGCAAATGAGCAAAGGCAGCCAGGTGAAGGCAAGCAGGAGAGAAGGGGGAGGGTTGAAGGTGAAGGTGAAAGCGAGATAAACAACAACAAAATGTCAGGCTTGCTTGGAAGGGTTTGGTTTTTCCTCCAACCAAACTTGGTACATCCAAGTTTGCACCAAGAGTCTAGGTAAGGTGATTTCGTTCAAGTAGCATCAATAACTCACTTTTAAAAGCATGTACTTATTGATTTCAGGGTATAATATAATTAGGTCTCGTATTACTCACATAGGCAGTGCAGTTCCCGCTGTAAACCTAGATATTATTCAGAAAATCAAAGTAATCTCTTGTGGGTATTAAAATAACAATACATTTGAGAAATGATTGCTACCATTTTTGAAACTGCATTAATGTTCATTATTTATGTAATATACAAGTTTAGAAGGGGCTGATTTTTTTTTTTAACTTCATTGCTAGTATAAAAAAATCTTTCACGTTCTTGGAATCAAATGAATGCAAGTTTCCTTTTTTGTATAGGGCGATGAAGACAAATGTATCTCTGCACATTAAAAATACATCGCACATTTTATACATTTACGTATGTGGTGCTCTTCATGTTAAAAAAAAAAAAAACCACCACAAAAAAGAATCTCAGAGCACTTCAGAGAATGCACCCAGAGACAGAGCTATTGTTCGGGAAAAGCCAGATTAAACAAACATGCCTGTAGTCTTGACTTGAAGGCATTTATGGAATTAACATTCTGAGTCTCAGCTGGCACCATGCTCCAAAGCTGGGGGCAGAACATGCAAAGCCTTTGGCACCTACGAGTTTCCACTGATATTCCTGTTATAGACAAAAGCCCAGCATTTTACACAACTCTGAGTCATTCCCAAACATGTGCATTAATGGAATCAAAAGTTTTAATTAGCATCCAGGGCCTTAAATTGTGTGGTGCTTTCAAGACTGTTCGAACTGCCCTGACATCACCAGGCAGGCCGTGAGTGACATGACCTTAATACAGAATTGGTCTGGCTAGTCTGGGTTATTAATATTCAAGGACAGCTTAGTTCTCTGTACAGTGCAATTTGTAAAGATACCCATGATCAGGGATTTATGGAAACCTAGACTAAATGTGACTAAACAGTGAAATATTTCCGCTTTTATCTGGGATTGCAATGCTCCCAGTCCTTTGGAAGAAAGCCCTGGGATTTGTTCCTTTTTTCATGCAAAGTAACAGGTACAGGGGTCCATTCTGATCCGTAGCTCTGACTGGGTTCACCACTATCTGTCGTGATACATGCTAACATCAGCTTTTACAATCACTCTAGTTTCTGAGACAGCCCTGTGCTGGTGTCATAGCTGCTACAGTACCCAGATAATTCAGGAAAACCCCAGCAAAGCACAGAGAAGGACTTCAGTCCTTGATGTGACCCATTGTCACAAGAATGAGTCGTGTCCACCCTCAGGAGATGGGGCTTCTACCAGCTGCTTAGCTGGTAACACATATCTGTGAAATACCGCCACTTTGTTTATTCTGGTACAGCCTGTGAGATCCTTCCCTAGCTATATTAACACGGCTCCTAAGTCAACAAAACAAAATCCAGTACAGACAGGTAGAAAGTACTGGATCTGTAGAGAAAAAAAATCAAAGGCACCAATACAGTGGTGCTTAATTAGTCAGGAGCTAGTGGCACAGACAAGGGCCTGGTGTCATGGAAGACGGCAGAGTAACTAGCTCTCAGCCAATGGTGTAATGCTATTACCAAAAAAAATGACAGATCTCATTTAACATATGTTAACCAGAACATCCCGTGTAAGACATGGGAAGAAATTGTCTCACTCTCCTCATTGCTAGCAAGCTCAGCGGTACTTCTGTGTCAGCTCTCAGTGTCATACTTTATGAAAGATGTAGACAAATTGAAGAGACTGAAGAGAAGAGCAGCAGGAACAGTTAGAGGTTTAGAAAATGGGATATAACAGGAATAGCTGAATTAGAAAGAAATCTATGATAAACCCTAACTATCACACTCTGGTGTGGTAATGAAGGAACCATTAAAGGCAATTGGCTTATTTTTTCAACAGATAATTCATGTGTGTATATATATATACATATATATGTATAACTGGGAACTATGTGGTACCTTTAGTAAGGAGGGAGGTTTTTTAAGAATAAATTGGACATAATTGGGAATGGTCTAGATATACTTCTTCCAACTCAGGCAAAAGGAGGGACTAGATCACTTCTATGGTCCAATCAATTTTCAAGACTTCTGTAGCATTGTACCCTCCCAGTTTTCCTATTATGTTCTGCTGTGTTGCAGTCCATCCCAGTCAATTAATGTGTCACTTGTTTTGCCATTGTTAGTCTTCAGCACAGCTCCTTTCCACTGTCCACGTTATTCCCCAGACACACTTCACCGAGAGTCCTTTCTGGGCTATTACCATGCTGAGGCATTCAGTATTGGAACAAGCGTTACTTTGGCTAAGCAGACATCATCATTTCTAAAAACTCCAATGTAATCTTTGGCTTTGTTGATTATGTCGCAGAGAAATAGAGCCAGAGGAAGTATCTTAATTTATATCTATAGAGTGCCAGAGCCACCTAAGGAACTCTATAAATAATCCTTAATAATAATGATACACAAGAAAGTATAAGATTTATGTCTATTAATCAGGACATCTATGCATCGCACTTCAGGAAGCCTTAGGATTACGAATTTACTATCCTCTGTGGACTGCATGGCCAATGCATGGTTGCCTAGGAAGAGCTGCTTCTGCATGAGACTGCTCCAATCTGCAAACAGTTCTGCAGGCGTGAATTTCCTACTCAGAACCAGAAAACCCTACATCTCAGTGCCTTAGCTTTCTCTCCAGCTATGTATCGTCGCCAAACTCTACAAATGATATTTCAGTACTTCATGGAAGACACTTTCCAGAACTTTCATCATTTTCACATCCCTTCTCTGAAATGTTTCTGTATGATCCAGATCTTATTTGGAAGTCTCAAAAAATGGACCTAGCAATTCAGCTATGTTTTACCACTCCTGACCAGAGTACAAGGATTACTTCTGCATGACAGACTGCCTTCCTGTTTATAAATCCCATCATGAAGCTTGTCTCTCCCACAACAACATGATTTATGTTCAGTTTGTAATCCACACTAACCCCAAAACTAATTCTGAAAATCTGATCCTAACCAACTTTCCTGTCCGGTATTTGGTCACTTGATATACCTGCTTTCTTGTAGCACTTGATTTTTCATCCATTTTTTCCAGGCCATATCTCCAATTTGTCAAAATAATTTTGAATACTAATCCTGTCTTTCAGCACCCTTGCAGTCCCTCCAGCTTCATATCACCTGAAAATATTACAAGCATACATTTCCCATAAGGTTCATAACATATCACATTGAACTAGTCCAAAAAGGTAGCCAAGATCCCTGCAAAATCCTAATCAACATAACTTTGCGTTTTGACAGGAAATCCTTCTCTCAATGACCTGCATGTGGTCATCCAGCCAGCTTTTGTATTGCTGTATAGATTCTTCCACCAAACCATGTTTCCATGGCATTCTTATGAAATGTCCTATGAGATGGGGTCAAAATCCCTATTAACTATTTATCGTTATCCCTAAGACTAAGTAGCACGTAAGCTCCCAGCGTTACCCTAGAAATTATACAACTAAGCTATAAACACAGTCTTTGTAGACTATCTATAATTTCATGGAAGTCTAAAAATACAGGACTACAGGATTTATCTTTGCTATTGACTTCACCATTCATCCCCTCAAAGATTTTATACAGATTCATGTAATGGCCTCAAAAGAATCTTGCTGGGATAACCGGGGGATATTCTATAAAAATCCAGAGAAAATGCTCCTAAAGCCATATAGTGTAGTATAAGAAGTCTGTATTGTGTTTGCTACTCATGTTCCAGAGCATTAGCATACCCTACCTCACAAATATTTTCTGGAATATGATGGCTTTAGCATCTGCATGGTACTTGTAGACTAGTGCCTGACCTGTTCCAGAGATGCTCAGGCTCCATCAGCATTAGCCAAGTGTCTTACTGACAGTAACAAATAGCAATGGTGAATTCACACTTTGCTTTAACTTTGTCTGGAGTCTAAGAAACAGACTTACTTTCCATTTGTCTTCATTATAGGTGACTCTAACAGGTAATGACAGCTGGCAAAAGGCAAACAGCAATAAAGCCAAAATAATGTTCTGAAATGGGAATCATATCATCACCAGACACTGCCAAAACTGTGCTTTCCTCTAAAGACACCCAATTCTTGGAGTTTCAAAATGTTTCCCTCAGCATGCAACTGTCGGTGTAAGAAAGACCTCTTAATCCCTCTGCACCTTCCACAAAAAAACCCAAAAACTGTTGCTCTGCCATCCCAAAAGAAAAGATTGGATTTCCTAAAAGTGTTGTCCAGACATGCAAAAAGAAGGTAAGGAATGAGAGTTTGCCAAATGTGGCTGAATTATTTTAGAAAAACAAGTTGCTAGTGGGAAGGACATGGGTCTGCCAGAAGTCATGCCAAATTACAGGAGCCTACATATTTATAGATCCCCACCAAACACAAACATAACATTAATCAAGGTGAGAGAAAGGCATATTGCCTCTATAACTGGAGGGGGAGTAAGAGAAATACTCTATCCTACAGCTAGTTCTCTGTAGATTTCAACAAAGCCATGGCACAAGGGTATGGGAACATTTTGAGGCTTAAAAATATTAGGAGTATCTGGACTTATATGTTTTATCCAAACTGTAGATTAGTTTTTACTCCTGCATATTTCTACATTTTGATCAGATATTTTAGTGTCAGGATTAGCAAGCATTCAGTGTCTCTCAGAGTTTTAAACAAGCTGTTTTAATGAAAATATAACCTGAAATCAGGCAATATTTGGGGAAAAAAAGCTGTTGGTTGGAACTCTGTTTCCTTACTGACATTAAAAACAGTCAACATAGCTCTGTGATGATGCAGAAATTTAACTTTTGTACATTTTTATTATATCCAGAATACCAAAGATAACTGGATTTATTCACAGAACGGCTGTCATTGAATTCAGTTTTCTGGTACAATTTCCTTCCCATATAAACCCATAAAAAATATGATGGGTGAAACATTAGGACTGCTTAAAGCAGAAGCTGATATATATCCATACAGAAAGAACAGATAGATTGCAAAATGTTTATGTCTTTTACATTTTTTACTGTATTAACAAGGAAACACTGTGATTACCAATCAAAAAAGACTCAGGAGTGCTGCTTGTAAAGTGCACTATTATAAAGATTTATATCTGTATCTGGGGAGTAATATAGAGCATTGATATTTTAAGGAGCTCAGTTCAAAATCTCTTTATTCAATGAAAGCCCATGAGAGTGAAATATATTTTTCCTGGGGCAGCAGTGTGAGCATCATCGTTTGTTTATGATATGAGCTGTAGAAAAAAAATACTTTTCACAAAATTATATGTATGTCCAAAATATTTCAGAATTAATTAGGGGAGAATTTTCCCGTATTTAACTGAAATCTTTTACAACGTGGCATTAGGCAGTCAAAAAAAGTCAGCTCCTGGTACATATATTTGGTTAACTCTGAACAAGAAGATATCTGTATTTAGCATATATTTCATGGACCGAAAGGTACACCTCAAAATACTTGGAGAAGATGACTGCTTTACATATATTTAAAAACACAGACCACCAAGAGAAGAGTACAAACCAGGCCTCCCACCAGGGCTCACCAGGAGACTACTGGGAATTCATCTTTCTTAAGACACCTTGTTTTGCTGGTGGCATTTGTACATACTTTTGGCTACGTTCTGCCAACCTTTTGCAGGACCTGAACTTGCTCTTTTTGAATCAAGAGCCGGTTCCTAAAGCTTACTCACCATAGCATAGAGATATTTCTGTTAGAATAATGCTCAGAACCAGGAGCTAGAACACGATAGAGTAACTTACAGCAATCTTTCCTAGTACTTAGTTAACAGATGCCTTCCAACAGGTTGTGCATAATCTAAAATAAACTCTCACTCTTTTTTTTCATACAGTGAACTGTAAATTCATGTGCATGCTCCTCACAGCACAATGTATTGCAGTAGTGATGTGTTTATAAAATGTTTGTGTTAAATACTATTGTACCTAGTCTGTTAATATAACAAAAGTGATAGCAGTTTGTCTTTGTTTTTTGTGCCTGGCTTGACTGCAACACACCCGTTTCTTAAAGAACCAGGAGATTTCTCTCCTGATTCTTTAAGAATCTTTAATAGTCAAATAAATTATATTTAGAAAACACTTTTATAAATCCTTTGTCATTCTTTCAACGGTGTTTTTCCCTCCTTTTGAACAGCAATATGTCTGCTCTCTCTCTGCTTCAGAGATCTTCAGTGCTTGTCGAACCAATTCCACCATTCTCTGTGCTTTAGGTCACATTTTGATGTGTAATCTGGGGAACACCAGGCCACACCTTTTCAAGACTATTTTGGCACAAAGAGATACCTATCATACTTTGGAAGAGTACTATTTAGCCAATACATAAAGTTTGCCAAGAGAAAAAATTAAAATGTGGTAATAATTTTATTCCTTTCTTCCTTTCTTTTAATTGTTAAAATTTAATCTCTTGGCCAGATTGTGGTCCTTAGGGTATGACACATATCAAACCCATGTGTGTATAAGTGGATTTTTTAAAATGTACTGTGAAAAGTAGCAATGCACTGAGATCAGAATCTAAGCACGTATAAAAATAAGAGGCATAGGAACTGACGGCATAAATCCAAAGTTTATCATATAATTCCCAGATCCATGTAGCTGGTCCCTAGGAACATAAAAAACCCAACAGTACAAAGGAAAACATTTTCAGATGTACTTCTTTTTTTTCTAAAGATCCTGCTGCAGAGGTTATATCTGGCAGTGGGGAGCTTTTTCTCTTATCTTCAGTTCCCACAAGAACCAAGCTTGAACATCAGAGCTCCCTAAGCCTAATAAATGAGAGTATTCTTGTCTGCTTTATCTTTTTTTTTCCCCCCAGTCATATGATGAGGAAATAAATATATGATCTTGTTTTTAAAAGAAGCTATTGTATTAAACAGAGGGTGTGAGCCTATCCCATCCCTGGGGCTCTCACCTAGACCTGGGTAGCGATGTGCAGCCACAGGAATGCACAAAGGGCAGCAATTGCTCTCCTCGGAGCAATTGCTCCTGGTCCTTGCTCTGGAGCTGGAAGGCAGGTGGCCTCTCCGCAACCCACTGTTAATGCCTCCACACAGGGACCGGGACAAGCTGCCTTACATTAACAAAGTCAATCTTGTGCTGATTAGTCCAGCAGAATGGGGTGCATATCACAATCAATTTCCATAAATATTCGCTTACGCCTCTTTTGTCTTCATTTTCCGCAAACATTCAAGTACTTGACTCCTATTCACATGAACGCTCCCAGAAAGAGAATTTTAAGCTTATATGCTTGAGTACTTGCATATAGTAAATTTTAAAATGAGTGAGTATGCAAGCCATAAGATGGGAAATAGAGTGCCTTTGCCAGTGCCTGGCAGCGAGGCATTTAAATAAACCAGGCAAGTACCTGCTTACGTCCTTCTCATCTACAGTTATATGTGTACATGCACTTTTATTTGGAACAGTGGACTCGCAATTTGCTCTTCCACCATAGTCCAATGGATGTGGCACGGAGCAAGAAATGTACAGCACTGAGTCACTGTCTCCCCTAGAGGAGGAATGAAACTGTTCAGTTACCTGGGCCATATACTTTGAGATTTTTAGGCAAAAATATTATATAAGAGTTATATAATAATATCACTGAATATTGCTTATCATGTTTTGCAGGGGAAAAGATCATGACACTGGGGAAAAAGAGTCTTCCATATTCTTGTGCAAACAGGCATGGACCAGGAAGAAAATCAGATAGTCAGAAAAGCAAAATTTTTTCAATGCTATCAGTATTTTCTGGATGCCAGAGTCCCCGAGTGCTCAACCTGAAACACTGAAAGTAGAAGTCTGAATCCATTCAATCAGCCTCAGTTTTTCTACTTCCTTCAGTAGGGCCAGCATTTCATTTCTGGCTTATATACGTGTCATCTTTATTTCCTAAAGTTTAGACAAGTTAGACAGATGAGATTTGGACACATGAGGTGGAATTCCAGATGGAAGAAGAGAGGTTTATCAAATGAAGGAGACAAAAGCCAACAGAAAAACTGAGAAATAAAACATCCAAAAGATCCAATGCTCCAACATGGACACATGGGGCCAAATTTGTCCTCAGCGTAACCCTGCTCTTTCAGACTGGATGGATTAAGCCTGCTATTTGGTTGCCGAACAATCTCTACTAGCGGGAGAATCGCTAGAAATGGAGCATAAACAATTTACCGAGAAGTGGCTGTATTTGCCCTGAGCTGTAACTGGTTCCACAGACTCCACATAAAGGAAACCCACATCGCTGTGTGGCAGTTTATTTCACACTGAGCCAGCCAACATATTTTCTCTCCAAACCGCACTCGTGTCCGTTGCAAGGAGGAAGGACACCTGGGGGTTCTGACCTTACAATTAGATCTGCTGCACTTGCAAAAACCCACCCTCATAGCGAGACCTTTCTTATTTACCATCCAAATGTCGCTGTATCTCTGAGCTTCGCAGACTGTTCAGGCCTCAATAGACTGTGAGCAAAATTTGACCCAATGTGAATTTGCCGTAACTCACGCTGCAGCGCTTGATTCCCCTGCCTCCTTCAAAAAGTCTCCAAGGACTCAGACACAGCCACCATGCAGATCAGTAACTTTACAGTACAAACAGACGGAAACTTTCCCTTTTGGGAACAGGGTAAGGCAAAGCAATTAATTTACAACAGAGAGATGAGTAACTGAGCCAGGAGTATTTTAATAAGATATATGCCAGTCCAGCATTTGCATTTTCAAACTGGTATGTATCTCCTGATCCAGAATCTATTGCAGTCAATTTAAAGACTCCCTGAGAGGTTGGGAGCAGTCATTCCCACTTTTTAGATCTTGCTGGATACTGATTTGAATCTCCAATACAAAATTCAAACATAGGACTTCTCCCAGTATTTTTTTTCTATTACATGCAGACTTGCAGTGGCATAGCCCAAACTTCCCAGGCATACGTACTCTGCTCTTGGATTATACTAAAAAAATCATGTCACGGCTTCTGTGCCAGACTTTGACTCTTCAGTGACCGATTCGCAAAAGCTGAGAATTGAATAAGCAAATTGGCAGCAATCACCATCAGAAGTCAGCATTTCACATCACGGTTTCCGAGGTGCCACAGGATTTTCCTCTACCGAGAAAATGAAACGCTATCTCAGGCATGGTGGTACAGGGGAGACAGATGGTTTTTGAGGCCTTGCTCTGTGTTGCAGGACATCCGGATTCTGCGAGACACCTGCTTGTCCTAAAGCAGCAGACATTTCACTCTGAGTGGCCGCAGCAGCCGTGGCGAACCCTGCAGTAGCACTTCAGACACTCTGAGGTTGGGATGCTTTGGGAAGGAGGGGGAGTTTCTGTGTCAATGTATATAATTAATAATAGCAGCACTCATTTTCTGAATGCTGTGGGAGGATGAGTGTTTTAAGTTATGATCAGTTTTGGAGAACTGCAGAGAATATTTCATTTTTTTAAAGCGGCACTGTGCAGCCGGTGAGAGAGCAGTGCCATGGAGGAAAGCGTAACCCATTCCCTGGCCTTTGACCACGCCGGGTGTGGGAATTCCTGCCCTGCTCCCACCTTCAGCTTTTATTTGTTTGCAGATTGTTCCTTGCTCACCAACATTTTCAGCAGCTGTCTGTGATTCCAGCTACAGTTTGATGCTAAATACAGTAAGTATCTGGGAATAGTAAACATTTGCCAGTAAGACAGGAAAAACAAAAAGATTTAGCAAAGAACCCTTAATGAGAACCATGGGACATGTTACAACTCTGCTGAGGATGAATGTGCTTTGCAAAGGCATTTGCATATTGTCACTCCTCCCAGTGTGGCTATTTCCTTAACCTCTTTTTAGATTGCAAACATGATAGGACTGTGCAAAATTTCATCGAGGCTCATCCCAAATTGAGGATAAAATGATCAATGACTAAAACATGACTCAGGCAAAGGAGACTTAGGGCCTAATTTTCTTCTAACTTTTAGTAAATTTATGCCTGTGTAACAATTCTACTGGCTTCCGTGGTGGTGTTTGCTATACTAATGTAAGCGAAAACAGAAGCAGGCTCTGACAGCTTCAAACTCATCCCATGTAAGAAGTCAAAGTCAAGGAGCTTGTGCTTGTTTAGTCAATAGCTGAATTTGATCCTTAGGTTTGCTAATAAGCTATATAAACCTATATAAACTATATGCCTCTATAAACTTTATGCAAAACACTTTGAAGTCACTAGACATGATTTGATTGCCTTTTGTGGTATTAGTGGAATGAAGGGAACCAGAACTGGCAGTGATAAAGGTATAACCCATTATACTCAATAGGCCTAATAATCAGTAAAAACACACCTCATTCCCTCCTGTTTGTGACCCATAAACCACACAAGTATGAAAGGAGGACTATGCCTTTTACAGGAACAGAGGAAAATTTAAAGGTAGTACATATAAATAGTGACATCACATACTCTGTTAATGCAATTTACATAATTTACTTGGCAAGAGATATTAGGGACCCACAAATGCAAGATGATTTGTGTTTGAGGACACTGAAAAACTTCTGAAGGGGTATCATGTTATGGATAAGTGGAAAGGCATCACTCTGCGTTAAGCAGTCGCTGATCAAAGGTTTTGAGAGGTTTTCAAAAAAGCTACCTTTAGGTAAGGAAGCCCAATCTGTTTAGTTTCCCCAAAGAGTCAATGAGGAGAGGAAGACTTTACAGACTGAGTGAGGTCAGGGACTTTTAAACCTTGTAGGGCTCTGAAGCGTTCAGAGGAGGCACTGGCAACAGGAAGAGCCTAGGAAGGCTAGTCTCTCTAAAGTCAGTGTTTGCGAAAAGGTCACGTTGCCTAACCTTTAAGGGCTAACCAGCAGGAGGTTACACGCAGGATGCTTTACATAAATCTATCAGCAGTACAATGTGTGCTGGGTCCATTCCTGGCTCCAGGGAAGTCCAAGGAAAGACTTCTACAAGTTTCAGAAAGTCACATTTCCTGCTATATATTCCAAGCTGTACTGCTAAATATACCTTAAAATGTACAAATGCTGCTCCTACACCACATCCTCTGACACGTTAGCAGAGGAAATCTACTCTTGTTCCTTTGTTATTAGAGACCCTGGAAGCACAATCCAACTTAATGAGTTTTCTGATGATTGTTTGAGATTCTTAGCTCCTTGGCTCTGGGACTGATGACAATCTTCCATACTTCTTAAAAACTCCTTTCATTGTCGAATGAAATGCAACAATTTGTCACTGCTAAAAATTACCTTCATGTCCATCACAGGTAGGGTTATTTTTCTGCACATTTTTGAGTAGTCTGGGAAATCAATTGGTAATTAGGGAAATATGTCTGTTAATATACCTATAATGTAATTACTGTAATGCCCTGAATAAAGCTGAAAAGCCAGCCTTGTAGATTTCTGCACACACCTACTTTCTCAATCTTCTTTTTATTGGAAAGTCCTTTCATCAATAATCCTAATTGTACGTATTTGTTTTAGGCTCCTCCCAGTCCCAGATACGTAGTTTGGTTGAGAAGTGGCTGCTGTATTTTGTGTTAAAGCCTTTTGTGGTCTGGCTTTCAGTATGTCTCCTTGAGTAGGTAAACATGACAGAACAAAAGTGCCTGGAAATGCAAACAGTCCCTGAATTATTATGCCTATTACTTTTTATTAGTAGTAAAAACAAAAAGAAGCAAGGAACAGTTCTATTTATGCAGAGCAGTTAGAACATAAATAATAATAAAATGTTAAAACTATAAAACTACTTATGCCATATTAATTTAATTCTAATAAAAAGTAGGTTCAGGTCTTGCCTCCATGACAGGAAACGTGGTGCAGCTTTGCTTTCATCCAATATTTATACTCAAAAACATTTTGGTTTAGGAAATAAACTAGTGATAAAAAATTACAGTCTCAGAATATTGGGCTTTGACTAGTCCCCTGCTGCCCTTTATATTATGTTTCAGTAAAATACAGTACATCTTGCTGTTTTATTTCATTGTTTGTGGCCCATGCAAAATCCTATTGTCCAGCTGCCCAACGTAAATGAACAACAAATCAGAACAACCAGAAAAGCACAGTGACTGATTAAACTAGGTCAGAATTTTTGCCTGCACTGTTAGAAATATGACTTTATTCAGATTTTCGGTAATGTTTACATCACCTTGAATGGCACTGAGGAAGCCTGCTGATGGAGCGTTTCATTTTTAAGTGCTACAGACAAGCAAATCGTGCCAGCTCTCCTTAGCACATATTATCAAGTTGTTTGGTTCTGTTGATTTTTTTATAATTATTCCAAATTAGCAGGGTGATCCTGCATGGGATTAAGCAGCATGTAAGTGAGCGAAGAGAAAACCTACAGTTCAGAGCAGACATTCAAGCTAGATGAGCTCTCCTGGTCGATACTGACTGTCACCCCCAAGCACCCTCACTGCAGCATGGGGGCACCCCGAAACAAAGCGGTGCCTCCCAGCAGATACCCGACTGCTGCATGGAAGTCTAATCCCCCTCTGCTCTGCAGTATTTTGCTATCAGGCTCAGCTCAAGTCTTCCTCGCCTGTCTCAGCATCCATGAGCTGGAAGAGGCCAGAGACTGGAGAAGCGAACCATACAGCAATGACCATACAGACAACTGCTGTTTCTCATGCACTCCCTCGGGGTGCAGCAGTGCCGAGTTCAAAAGCCTGGACACCTTTGGACTAGGTTTCTAAGGCTGTGTTACTGCAGGGGGTGAAGAACTAGCTGCCTCACCCGATGAAGTCGTGTAGGCAGTCACAGCAAGTGGACTTTTAGTCTTCCCTCTTTAAAGAATATTCTTGGAAAGAGCCCTAATTTAGACCCACATCTTAATCATGTTGTCAACTCAAGCCTTTAAAAAATTGACGTCACAAGCTGAAGAACTAATGAAACCAGATTTTATACGTGTCTGTGTCTTCCTTCTCTCAAAAATTCTCCCAGCACCAGAATCTTAGATGATCTTACGTCCCCTGTGACACTTGCTGTCAGGCAAGAGACAGCACTCACCCTGGTTCTGACTACATATCCATCTGCTGACAAACAGAATAATGCCTGAGTTTTACCTTTTTTGACTTTCAGCTCAGTGCAATCATTCAGCTGAGTTCTCTCTCCAGTACCCAGACTATTTCCATGAAACTTTAGAAATGCAATAATATTTCAGATCTACCCTTCTATCAAATTTGTTTGAAATTGGCAGCAAGCTCATAGGTCATTAGGAGGCTACTGATACACAGACAGAGCAATTTCATTATTCCATTAGCTGGAACCCTGTAATCAAACCCTCTGCACAATCATGAGACTAGTTTACAGATCATAAGACTTTAGAAAATAATAGACTGTGGGTTCTCTCCAGTTGCAACATGGGATGCAAATAAAGACAAAGATTACACTGAAACAAATATGAAAAGGAGCAGCTAAAATGGCAAAATATTTCAGATCTTATGGCACTAGCTTTAGAAAATACATGAGTCACCTATCAAAAAAGACTTTAAAAATACAAGAAAGCTGGTTTGGCTTAAGCAGTAAAGTATAAGAGAAGTTTGGAAGCTAAAAAAAATATATCTATATCCTTCAAACAGAAGAAATTGAGGAAAATAGAAAATAGGATAAACTCTGTCAAGTTTCATAAAGTGACAGTTCTAAAGGAAGTTTCTAAAATTATAGGTAACTCATTCCTCATATCAGGCAATGAAAAATGACAACTCCGATGGATTTTTGAAAAGTTTCCCAGGGGAAGCTGCAGAGAACTACAGCTTCGTAAGTCTGATGTCGTTAGGGTCAAAATTGGTACAATCAATAATAAGGAACATGGGTAGTAGAGGTGTAAATAAATATGATACATTGGGATAGCTTCTGCAAAGGGAAATCATACCTCACAAATCCATTAAAGTGCTGTGAAAGTGTTAACAATAGTAAGAGTGATCCAGCTGAGAAAGTATTTTTTGATTGAAGGAAAAAAGTTTGGCAAGATCCTTCACCAAAAGCTTTTAAAGACATTAAATCAATGTGGAATAAGACTTAAAGTCCTCTGATGACTTAATAATTGGTTAAAAGACAGGAAACAAAGAGTTAAAATAAAGTGGAGTTTTCCTGTTAGAGGAAGGTTACCAGCTCCACAGGGAACCGTGCGCAGACCTGTGGGCTTCGACATATTATAAATAATGTGGAACAGGAAGGGAATGGTGAGGCTGGGAAAGTTTGCTGATGGCATAAAGTTTCTCAGGATCCTCAGAACTAAAACTGACCAAAGAGTTACAGAAGAATCTTACAATACTGAGGGACTGCACAGCACAGTAGCAGTGAAAGTAAGCGCTGATCCACACAAAGTCGTGAACAAGCAGAAAAAAATAAAATCTTAACTACACAGACAGAAACATAGGCTCTTCACTAGTATTAATGCTAGGAAAGATTTCTTGGAGTCATTTTGAATAATACTTTAAAAATGTCTGTTCAACATTCAGCAACACTCAAAAAGGCCAGTAAAATATTAGAAACTATTAGGAAAGAAATAGAGAAGAAAATGGGAACATTATTCTGCTGCTGCCTGGTTCGCCTATAATTTTGAATACTGCAGGTATTGAATATTTTAATCAGCCTCCTCGAAAAGGTTACAATAGATTCAGAAAAGGCATTGTGGATAGTGACAAAGCCGATCAGAGGTGTGGAGTGAGTGCCATGTGAGGAGCCATTAGATAGAGTAAGAGTCTTCAGCTTGGAAAAAGAAATGACTGAGAGGAAGAGCAATAGACAATCATGAGCAGTGTAGGAAAGGTGAATAGGGAAAGGTCGTTCACTGTATTTCGTACCATCCAAACTAGCAGGCACTGAATGACTCTATCAAGCAGAGGCTGTAAAACAGAAAAGGGGACGTACTTTTCCATACTTAATTACACTGTAGAAAGTAATGAGGAAAACATAAATTAGTTCAAAATACCAACTGGAAAATTCATTGAAGAAAAGTCCATCATGGAGATGCAATCTTCTTCTCAAAAAGTCCCTAAACCTGAGATAGGTTTCCATTCTCTACTTTCCTTCATTATGCTTCCACTCCTGGCTATAACCAGCCAGGACACTGACCTCTATGGTATCACCTTTATGCTAAACACCAGAAGTAAACATTCACCATAGAAAACAACTCTAGGACCCCTGAGTCTCTCAAGACATCCTCTCATCTTCTCATTTCCAGCAGACCACCCCACAGCATCATCTTCTCCTCTCCCTTACTTAGCACCTAGACAAGTAGCAGCATTTTTCCCCTGGGTGGAGAGCACTGTGCACACTGGCTGGTGTGATCTCTTATCACCTTTAGCTGATGCTCACCAAAAAATTGAAAAGTTGTTTGGAGGGAACAGATGGATAGATTGAGGATCACATTAGCAAATAAATAACAGCAACTTTACCAAGCCAGTCTAAATAGATGGTGGATCTTCAGAAAGCAAGTGAACTTACACTTGGGCATAGCTTTAAAGAGTAGAGCATCAGCCACCTCATTTAAGAGTTTGCCTCTGATCCTGAGCAGAAATCTTCTCATTTACAAGAATCCATCCCAAAGCCCATTTTTCCACACAGAGCTTTTCCCTCCATTCATTTCAGTCCACTACCTGGTGAACCGTATGAGGTTTTTGGTCTGCATCCATGTGACTTGGTACAACCGTATTGTGCCAGCTTCCTAATGGCAGGAGTTTGTGCACTTGCTCACGTTACCTAAAATGAGCGAGGTGCTTACTCAGAAACACAAATGTACAGCCCGCTCACTTGGCACATGTTGCCTACTCTTTAGGCAGCCACAGAGAGGACCAGGCTCCTCGTCTTTCTTGCACTGTTTGCTCAGCACCTGCGTCCTGCTTAGGCAGCATCTAACATGAGCATGTATCAACTATTTCATCTGTCTCAAACCTCTTAAAAAATACAGGAAAGATTCCTTTCCCCAGTAGGTGTGACAATGACAACAATGAATAATCAACACAATGCAGAACTTGAAATTTCTCAAGTCAATTCTTTAATGATACGAGAACGTAAGAAAAGATGCACCAGATTGCACCAGAGGCCCTATGCTGTTCTGCAGACCTGTAGGCACTGTGCAGGTAACTGCATCAGCAGCATTGCTGACAGACAGCAATAAGCCCATTAGCTATCAAATCATCCCTACTATATATTCCTCAGGGATGAAAAACTAAAAGAGCATGTAAGATCTGCAACCCTGAGGCTTCTTTTTGTGACACCACTGCTAGTTCTGCCTCTTTTCTTGTGTTGTAGCTACACATAGCACCATTTTCATGACATGGTGGAAATTCCCAAGTTCCAAGTAATGCTATTTTGCTTTACCTGTCCCTTTTTATTTCTGCAAGTCCTTGGGGATTCTGATGTTACTTTCTAACAATGTAGGTATCCTGGTTTTCAGTTTTCAGCTGAACAAAATGGCAGCAGTTTATAACCCATGCTTGACTCGTTAGCGCTGCTCTGTAATTTAAGAGCGCTAAATAGAGATGAGATTCTTGAATTCATGAAGCCTTCATGAATTGAGACTCTTTAGTATTTTAGTTGTGGTTCTCTACCAGTCTGCTGGATAATGGGATCAGTAGTGATGCATCTACAACCTTATTTCAAAGCCTGAGCAGTGTAAATTCTTGTCAACTATCCTATATCCAGCATCAGGCATTTATGAACTGTGTTTGAAGCGTATAGATCTGATATGCAGTCACCTTTCTCTCTCTAGTAGAATATCCCAGGGAAGTAATAAGAATAAAAACAACAGTTGAGGAAAAGTACAGGGATTTTTCCAGCCAATATAAACAAATTAATGCCCGTGTGCCACCAGTATTTTTTTTTTCTCCTTTTGACTTGGACTATATTTTTGGCATAGGAAGAACTTTTATAGCTTTCTCAGTTTAGTATAAGGCCATTATCCAAGGTCATATCAAAGGTCCATCTTTCCCAATATCCTGTCTCCAACAGTGACTAGCAGTTGATGTTAAAAGAAAGAGGATGAGAGATGGCATGAGCTGACTGATTCCCTGCTATACCTTGCTGGCTTCCACCAGAAGCTGGTTTAAGGGCTTCTTGAACCAGAGGTTGCAATTGATGACTGCTTAGTAGTACAATCCCTTTTTTAACCCATCTACACTTTTGGCTTCCATGGCATACTGTAGCAAGGACACGAGCCCAGTGTAAAATGCTCTAGTCATCCTCTGAGATTTTTTCAATCTCTAAATGACATTCAGGTATTCTTTCCAATACATATTTCTGAAATGCCTTAGGAATCATCTTCTTGATTGTTTAAAAAAACCCCCACATCTGTTGCTGAGAATTATTGCTTAAAGTGGGTACTGGGGATATTTCTAGCAGTTTTCTCCTCCCTGTCCCCATCCCCATTGCTTTCTGAGGTAGCATTTTACATTCTGCGCCACATCCAGCACCTCACAGCACCAGTCACCTCCCATAAGCTTCTCCTAATCTATTAGGACTGCGTGGCTTCCCGTGCTTGACAAGTCTGAATAGCTTTGTCAAGGGTTAATTTTAGGATTTCCCATAGCCTCTCTCAAAGTGTCTTGTCCCAGATTGCAGACACAATCTGGCTTCTTATCAGAGAGACTAAGTGCCTTGAGAATTGAAATGGAGTCTTCAGACTTAGTCAAGTCCAAAACTCTTCACAGTTTCCACCTTCTTTTTCATATTCTCTGTTAAACAAATGCTTTTTTGTTAGATTTTTAATTGCAGTGCAGAAATCCTCATATTTCTGCAGTACTATTTCATAGCTTAGCTTCCTCTGCCTGCGCTAGCAATGTACTGACAATATCAACTACTGCAGAATGAGCGACTGTTGGAATAAGGCTGTCTCCCGACTGCCTTCTTTCCTGCTGGTCCCAATTGCTCGCAGCTACAGATTGAAGAACTGTTTAAACCTTCCCTAGTTATCCTCCACTTTTGAAAAGAGTTTAAACTTTAATGGGGTTTTAATTGTTCCATTCTTCCACTCTGACTGTTTCCTCAAATTGCTTAACTCTAGGTATGAGGGTATTTCGAGACTGACAAAAACCTGCTGTGTTCTGCTTCTGAGTTTTAAGTGATCAGCAATATGTAACATAAGCTGCTTTTATAATGAAAAGATCTGTTCCACCCGGCTTGTGACAGACTGTCCTCAAAGTACAGCACCATCCCCTTTGGAAAGAGTTTCCTCGACCAGAGCATCTCCCACAGGCTCCTAAATACAGAAGATGGTATGGGTCCATTTTCTTTGCATGGGGAGCATGACTAGGAAAAGGGTTTGTATTCTTCCTTCCCCTGTCTCCCTACACTGAGTCCAAAATAGAAGATATACATGGGTGCCGATCTTGAGCTGCCAGAATATAGGGCATGTCTCTAGATTTACTGACAACCTCACCACAGCCAACACACGCACGCACAGATGCCTATCTACATTTTTGCCATATCCAGGTTACTGTGGGGAGCTGGATGAAGAAGTGAGTTTAAAGTGCCCGTGCACTGGTTTCTGTAAGTGCCTGCACTCATAATAAGAAACACAAACCACTTCTGGTAGATCAAATACAACAATGGACGCTTTTGAACAACTGGGAATGCCTACAAGACATAAAATACCCATTAGAAATCTGAATATGATTTTGCAGGCTTTATTGACTGCTGTTGTAAAATAAGTTCAGACAAAATAAGCTCCAGACCTCCAAAACCAAAACTAAACATAAAGTTTTTAACAACTGTTCCACCTGAGATACTCCACGGAGAATGACATACCCATACTTTTCCCTTTTTTCACTGGTGGTCTTTCGTACGTAGTAAGCACTGACCTGACCCCTTGTTAGTTTGAAAACCAAACATAAATGCTCAGGTCACTTTCTATGAATATGTCGCCATGGGGTACAAGCCCCGGCTGGTAAAAGCAAGTATCTTTCTCACAGACATTTTGGTCACTGCTGTTTTTCATCTCAGGCCAGTGGATCGTTAGCAAACATCAGGTTTTGTCAAAATTACCTGAACTCAGATTCTTATACATACACTGCTCTGTGTTTGAAGAATGAAATTCTGGAAACTACAGCAACTACAAATCAGAGTTCAGATTTTAGGAGTAGGCTCATTGCCCAGAATCACAGGCCTGACTCCTAGGAAAGAAATAACTTGGGGTGCTCCCACCCAGATTGTTCTCTTGCCCACTGACGGAAGCAAGCAGCATGGGATTCACAGGGGACATAGCCTCAGCAGCCTGGAAAATAAACCTTCACTGTAATTCATTACTTATTTTAAAAGTTATCCTAATGGATGCTAATTCTGTGGCCTTTCCTTCTGTGTGAGGGTGACTGTGGTCTTGGATCAAAGATAAAGCCTCTGCAAAAACACAATGGTAAGGCTCTAACATTGCTGTAATTCACTATGGTGCCATGAGTAGATTTAAGGCAAATGGAGCTCTATAAACAAAATAAAAAGATGGCATTTCAGCAGAAATATGTAAAAAAGATACTGGGTAGAAATACTTCAGAGAAGCAGCCTGCTTAGTTGTAAAATGAGTTTAAATTAGGCTTTAAAAAGGATTGCTAAATCTTGACACATATATGAGCAGCTTATTATCATGCAATTGTGCAGTAGTTGCTTGATCTTGTTACTGATGTGCCACATATGAATAAGTGATTAATTACCACAAAGGCTAAAACAGAGCAGAGTGAGAGTACTGTAGCTCACCCTGAAAGAGGGGCTTAAACACGTTTATTGCCCTTTAAGTGCATTTCATTAAGGCCAATTAAGGACTTTCATGTCTTATTAGAAAAATGAAGTAGATTTATGAGGTTTTCGTAGGCTGTAAATGCTGGGGCTAGCAGATACAAAACTGTGCAGAAATATAGTAGTTAGAAGCTAAGAAAATAATGTAAAGATACACACAGGAATAATTTCACTAAGGAACCAGATCACATGAAGGTGATCTCTGTATAGAAGGGGGAAAAAAACCCACAAAACCAGTGTTAAAATTCACAACATTTCCTCTCAGATTTGCTCCCTATAATTTTATAGACAATTTTGCTATCCATCTCTCTTTGGGGCCTCATTTTCCTCTGCACCATATAAAATTCAGGATGACATGAAGTGCTGCCATTCAGGTTGGGCAGCATTTGCTCCCAGTGGGCACACCTTATTGCATACCTGTGAATAAACGCGCAAAGAAGGAGGGAGCAGATTTGTTGACCACCGCATAGCACAACTCCCAGCAGGTCTACATACCTTAATAACGTTTAATGTTGCTGATAGAGATTCAGTCAGGGCTCCTTTATGGGTGTAACTTTAGGCACTGACTCAGAAAAAGATATAAACATATGCTCTAGTTAAAGTAGATTGGAGGATGTGCTTAAGTTTTTTGCTGAATAGGGGTGAGTATAAGCACACACTTAAAGTTAAGTGTGTGCTTCAGCATTTTGTTGTATAAAGGACTACAAAAGTGAAAGCCCTGACCTACTCATCTATACTTCTTACTTAGAGACACACGATTCTGCATTTCTTACATCAAGCCAGGGGTTTCTGTCTGCTTGAGATTACTCCTGTATTCCTTTTAATAAGAAATAAATTAAAAAAAAACCAAAAAAAACCCAGAAAAATAATGAATAGAAATAAAACATTTCTATCTGAATAATCCATGTGTATTCAAACTCACAGGCGTCAAGAAATGAAACATGAATGCTGACCTTCTTTTCTTAAATCATGCTGTTCTTAAGGTAGCAAGAAGGAAAAGAAAGGAATGGAGTAAAAACCTCAGCAGCATGCTCTGAGGACAAAGGCAAACTTTACTTTGACTCTGCAGAGTCCTGGAGGTTCGCGTCACTGCCTTCATCTTATTGGAGTGTATTTTGGTCTACAGAATTTCCTTGCTTTCTTTATTTTGAAAGAAAACTTTCATGGGAGGTTATAGAGTATGTATCATCATCCTTGGGGACTGTGTCTCTTTCAGCATCATCCAAGTTTCTAGGTCCCACACATACAGTATCCGGGCAGCTTTTTTACATATTATATGTATTTATGAATTTTAAAAAATATGCATTATTTACTCAATGGACTGGAATAGCACTGTCAAGTGGGGGAATATGTATTTATAAATGTTTTTAAAATGCACATTATTTACCCCACAGACCAAACAGTTCCAGTCTACCATGTATACTCTTAGCCACCTAATTAAAAATCTTATGAAACTTCTTTGAAAAGCACTTGCAATACATACACAGCAGCAACTTTTGGAGCTTTATTATCTCAGCTCTTTTTTTTTTTTCCAAAATACACAAAGCATTTAGACATATTATGGTCTAATCACTTGCCAAATTTCATCTTAAATAGAAGCTGTATAGGAGTTCTACAAGCACAAAAAAAGCATCAAAACCAGCAGATCAGCTATATTTTGCGGGAGGGGGTGTGGAGTTTTTTGCTGCACTGATATCATTTTAAAACAAACAAACCGATATTTTTTTAATTTGGTGAAAAAGAATGAATTCCCACACTGAGATTTGTTTGTGCCAAACCTTAGCTGCTCCTTTTAATGAGGTTTTAAATATTTTTTTTTTTGCCAACTTATTCTTAAAGGGGTTTGTACCAAAAAAATTGACTATATACTGTCAACATGGTCCAACCACTATTGATTAAATCCTTCAGGGATGAGAGACCAAAATTATGTGGTTTATAAAATGATGTCATTAAAGAAAACAGGTAAATGTAACACCAATATACATCTGCCATTTGTTGACCAAATATAATTTCAAATAATGATAATGTTTGCATATTTTGTTCCCTAGGTGGGATTTTCAAAATAAATGCTGACTTGATGACTAATATACCTTTTCAGTCTTTGAGAAGAGACTTATTGATTTAAAAAGCAATGAGCATCTGCCTCTGGTGATTTATATCAGAGTATGAAAGGGCTATAAAATAAGTGTGCTGCAGGTCGTGGGTAAAATGAAAGTCATCTCTCGATTCTGTCCCAAACCAGAGTGCAGAGCACTTCACAGAGCATCCTGAAACCATGCTGCAGCATCACCCTGGTTTTCAGGGCAGGAGGGCCCTTCTAGCCAGCTGGTCACAACCTTCTTTAACACCAACATCATCTCCCCGCAACCAGCGCAGCCAGCACAAGTGCGTATGTTCTCCGATTCCGGTCATTTGCACACACTACGGACATGAATCACCTGAAGAACAGATTTAAAGGCCATCACTAGGTTAGCAGCTTTGAATGAAAAACCTTAGCAGTCCAGGCTACACAAGAGGCTTACGACTAGTTAGCTTATAGGGTTTTACGGGGTGTGAGTTTTAAAGTAGGAAATGCTTCTGCTCGCTTCCCTGTGCATACTGCTGCCAGAATTTGTACTTGCTGTCAAACGTAGAAGTAGAATCCGAACTAGATCTAAAAATTAACTTTTTTTCAAAATTTTATGAGTTACTTCACATTCCAACTGAAAGCAAATTACACGTTAGAAATTACCAACAGGTTCTTGTGATGAAGCTTATTAAAATAAATTGATAATTTTGGGAGGCTGAAATTTTTCTATTTCCTCATGATAGCAAAAATGTATTCTATAAACAAAGAGAACTGGGTTTAGTAATATTAAATTGGTACTAACTAGAAAATAAATTAATAGGGTTCTTGTTCACTGGGAATGACTCATGAGACATGCTGTTATATTTCTGAGGTTTATAGAAGATCTTAATTCTTAAAAGATGGGGAAAAGCATTGTTCAGTAGTATTCTGAGTATGCAATTTCTGTTTAAATTATCTTCTGACATCTTACTGAAAGCTGGCATTGTAGCTTGGCACAATACCACAGTAAAGTTCTCTGGTCCAAACGGAATTTGATGAATTGTCGAAAAGCCACTTTTCCTTTGCCTCTGGTCAGAAAGAATAACATGGACACTGGCCTTTCTCAGAGTGTTCCAGCTCCAAAGAGAAATGTTTTTCAAAGCAACTTGTAGCGGAAACACTAGCGATGGACTGAATATGTAGCAGCTCTGGGTGTGATGGAACTGACTGGGTAGCCGACACAATGCTCGTGGCAGGCTTTGATAGATGGTGTGACAATCTCTCCTGATGCGGTGAGCGCGTGCCACCGGCTGCGGCCCTGGGGCATCAGTCACACAGCTGCAGCGTGTCGCAGCCCTCCTGCACTTCTGCACTTCGAGCTGTATGAAATATGAGGGGGTACGAGACACTTGAAGTATGAGCTAGTACGAGAGGGAAAAGAAGAAACTCGGGCAGTGCAGTATCGTCCCCATTCCTGGCTAACGTTACAGCCACACTGGTGTTCGGTGGCATGAGAAGATAAGAAATGCGCTGCTGGGCCAAGCCAATGGTTCCCCTAGCCCAGTATTCTCTTCCCAGAAGCCTCAATTAGAGATACTATTTACAAAAGGTACATGAGCCCTCATGTTGTCCATTACCCTCGGACTGGCCTAGCGTCCACAATTGTTGTATTAGGCACAACCTTCTTGTACCTGTTACGGATTTGCTTCCCAGCAAATAGACTGCTAAACAATCCATTTCTCTATTTTCTCACTACAAAAACTTTCTTTTAGAAAAATTCTGACACAACAGCTATAAACACAACTTCATAATAGCAGAAGGCTTCAAAACAGGTTTCACATCAAGGTCTTTCAGCCAGCTTTTCCTGCCTTTCTCAACATATGCACATGTGCGTGCAGGGACCTGGAGCTATACCAATCCATAGATAAGGTAGAGGGGACTCCAGAGGAAAGAAATGCCCTTTGAAAATCAGGCTTCAGGCGAGTGTCGTGTCCGTATGGTGAGAGCCTGATCACAATATAGGAAACCTTTGTCTTGCTTCCCCCTGTAGTAGGCGGATGCAGAAACAAAGTAATTTGATCCAGAGGCAGATAGGTTCTGGTCAGCTGGTATTCTTTAAGTCCAAGAAAAGAAAGGCAGGAGAATATATATTAAAAATTAAGGATTGTTGTCAAGAGATATAACAACTTTACATTAACAAACTACAAGAAAAGACAGTTTACCCCTTCGGGCGCACACTAGCAGGGCTTCTATTGTCCTGGAAGTTTCCCTGCTTAAATCACCTGCTAAATTTTCTGGATGTCAAAACTAAATACCCCAAAGGAGAAACAACCACCTCATATGGCTCAGCTGTGATGCTTACAGTGGATTAAAAATCAGCCAGAGCCCGAACAGGATCTTGCGGCTAATACAAACCAGAGATGGCAGTCTTCAGGCCCTCACTGGGGCCTGGGGGGCTCATCCTCATAAAAGACATACAAGTGTGTTATCGCATTCAACTTGAAAATTTTCCTGGCTGAGAGGAGATGGTTGGGTTTATGTGGCTCAAATTAACTGCACTCTGATCTCAAGCAGAAAACGTACTGTGCCAATGAAGGGGAGCACCCCTTTTCAGCCATCAGACAGCACTACACAAGCACACAAGTCTTGGGTGGAGTGTGCACGAGAGAAACACATTCCTCATAATCAAGGGTAATTCGAAAGGCAAACAGTGACCAGAAGAGCATGCTATCCAGCAGAAGACTAATCCTGAACCCAACTCCACAGACGGTTACACAGCCTGCTGCAATGCCAGGGCAGATGCCAGGGAAGAGACCAGCCACAAACCGAA
The DNA here is from genome assembly GCF_035582795.1 of Mycteria americana. Lineage (NCBI taxonomy): Eukaryota > Metazoa > Chordata > Aves > Ciconiiformes > Ciconiidae > Mycteria > Mycteria americana. Next base: position 40,769,984 of record NC_134366.1, on the reverse strand, counting down.
CAGACATACAATCCAGAGCTTGGCATCTGGGTTCTTCAGCTGCCAGCCTTGCCTCATGAGTAGCCACAATGGTTGGCTCTTGTGCAGAAAACAACAGAGGAAGAGGCTAAAGAGGTCTATGTGCCACACTGCCAGCATTGGGAACAACCAGTGCCAAGTGAGTATTGCAGTTTCATGCACGTGCCAATGTGCTTTGGAACCGCTTTTACATTTTCAAAAGTAACAACAGAATTCCTGCATAAAGCAAGACAAGCTCTAACATCAAGGACAGTTTCCCTTCCATTTTTAGAATTTTTTTCTATGTAAATTTCTTTTTTACTTCATTTCATTCGCCTTACATATACACTTTAGACAGCTGTGGCAGAGGAATGGCCTTCGTGCCTTTGCACTCCATACTGATAAAATATTTGAATCTACAGGAATACGTGCAAAAATCAGTTAATTTCATAACCAAATTACAAAGTCCCAGCTTGTAAGCCTCTGTTTCACATGAGCAATTACTCCAAAAAGTAGCTCCATGAACCCCTGTCTCACTGCATGCTGAGGAGCAGCACGGCACTCTAAGGGGTTCACCTTCTTCTCTTTAAAAGCCCTGTTCTGCCCTGTTTACACCAAATTGACACTTCAATCAGAAAGAAATGTTTTTTAAATAAATCACTACGTGCATGTTTATTTTGGTTTTGGAGTCTTTAGGTTATTAATTTGCCAAATTAGCATTTCTAAAAGTGTGTATTTGTACACATGTATATGTGCTTTCCCACATTTGCAGTCCAGCAGTTGTTTAATTCCGATGTTGTTATTTCCTGAAAATGCCTGAATAAGTGCATTACTTTGGGAAGCCTTTGTCTCACATCAGGACAGTGCGTTCCATTGTTTGTATGTGAGCAAACAGCCAAAAGGAATTGGGATGAGCAAGAAGCCTGCAAAAGTGCTGGCTGAGCCAATTAGCCAGTGAAGGCTGCTTTTCGTTTCAGAAATGTCTTTTAAGATAGGAGCCCCAATCAGTTATGGGGACATCTCTAGATGCTGATTACGGACCAAAAGTGATTATTGTGAGACCTTACAGTAACAAAGAAAGGTATTCCAAATACTGCTATGCTGCTTTGGTGCTACTGGGGTGGGATCTAATGGCGAAACAGAAAGACTGCATCCAGGGGTTGTGATGAGGATGTTTTTGGTGTGACTAAAATGTTAGGTAGAATAAAATGCTAAGGAAAGCAAGGTAACAAATGGCTGAAACCCTTCTTTTTTCAAGTCATGCTACTGAGATAGGAATCAGCCTTTCTCCTGGGAGCTTCTAGAAGATACATCTTCACCTATAAATCACACCTGCTAAGGGTATCTACACTACCTCCCTCCCCAGACATTCATTAATCTGCTTAACCACATTTTCTCTTTGCCACCTTCAAGCTCTTCTCCTCCTCTCCTTTTAGCCCATTCCCTCACCTACTCCTTGTTTTCAAACACATATTGATGCACTCTATCAAATCATAGCAATGCATCTAATTTTCTGGGGATGTCCTAGCCATGTTTCATTAATTGTACCTGCAGTTTTATAAGTGCAAATAACTATAACGTAACCATCAAGCAATTGCATGTCATGTTTTTAGTGTTTTTAATTGCTCAAAATTGGCCTCTTTTCCAATTGTGCCAATGCTGTAAACTCCACTAATATCTCTCGGAGAAGAGTTAAGAATATGAATCTCAGCTTTGAATGGAAATAGAATTATTCAAACTTGGATATATCCTGAAAATCCTACCTCTGACTGACTCTAGATAAGTCACAATATATTCTGAGCAAAAAGAAGGTGTGCAGGATTTTACAAATTTGACCCATAATGTTTGAAAGAATAATATGCTGTATATGCTGGCTTACTGACAATATGTATAATATTACTTATCCGTACAAGATATGAGCCGGTTGGCATTTGTTTTCTATCCCTGAACATAGTCATTTTTCATTGCCCACCTTTTTATAGCTGTTCTTGGTTTGTTATTTATTTTTCCTTCCGTGTTTTTTTATATAACACAGGAAAAAGCAGGTGCCCTCCATCAGCCCTTAGTGGAAGAATTTGATTTACCAGTTTTTAGTACCATACTTAAGAGCAGCTACAGTGAATTAATGTAAAACCCAAAATGAGATTATTAGATGTATTTCTGTATCAACTCTCACTTCTTCCACTTGCTGTAAGGCTGAATTTAGCTCTGTGATGAGTAAAGCCCTGATCCTGCTGTCACTCATATCAAAGATATCAGCAGTGCTGGTGCAAGCAAGATCAAGTTCTGCTGATCTGCTTTTGAAATGGAAAAAAGCAGTGGATTTCTATTTACATGTATGGGCTTGACTTGTCCAGCTTTGGAAACCAATTGCGTGAGATTCATCAGATTAATTGTCTCCTGCTTTTGTTGGTTTATTTTACTTTTCTCGCTCTGATACATCAGGTACAGGTCACCGTTGCAGGTAAAACGTGGAGTTGGCTAAGACAGAGTTTTGCTCTAATATTGTTTAATTAAATGTTCCTAAAAATCTAGGTCCAAGTCCTCAGCTGGTGTAAATTGCTATAACTCAGTTTATCGCAGTGGCGCAACGCCATTTTACAACAGCTGATGTTCTGACCACTGTTTTCCAAACACGAATAGCCAGCTACAATGCTGCTGCAAACGTGGCCCACAACGTTTCCTCATTCATTGTGTGCACAAGTGGGAGAAGTGGGGCAGGTCAGCAGGAAAGACTGCACATCATTATTGACACACAGAACAGCTTTGAATATCCAAAACCTCCTCATGCCCGATACCAAAATCATGTTCCTCAATGTCTCTTCGTTACATCACAATTTAACAACCTTACCCACGATGATAACAAAAGCACCTATCTCAGCAGCAGGTACAGCTGCTTTTTAGCTAACACACAGCCTTGCACTCCTTGGGATATGGAGAATATTTTGGATTTGAACTGGGCTGGAGAACTTAAGTTTGACTGCAGTGGGACTGAGGTAGTAGGTTGTGAGAGGCAGAGACATGGGGACCTGGTCAGCCCTCTATCTTCCCCAGGGAGGCTGCCTCTACCTGCCTTATTTCTGCACCCACTTCACTCTACCCCAGTAGACTTGCAGCTCTTCTTTGCAGGCAGCAGCTGTCAAAGCAATGAACGTATCTTGAGAATATTTGTCCCTTGCAGGTGACATTACCTCATTTTGCCATTGCTTGCCATCAGCACCTGCCAGGAAGCCTTCGAGAGTGGGCAGACTCAAGGGCTAACCACACACGGCTGTCGGGGCCAGGTGCTGCCGCTGCCCACGCTTCACGCAACGCTGCCTACATGGCCAGTGCTCGGCAAAGGCACCCTGAGTCTTCAGCTGTTGTTCCCATCTATTTCCCTGGGGTGGGGAACACAGTTTTACAGTGTGAGCGAAGTGACATTTCCTTAATTCACGCTCTGGGCTTAGCAATGATTTTTGGTCACGTCTCTTACTAAGGTAATAGATGTTATAAGCATGAACTTTGGGATTAATGCAAGATCTTACAACTAAACTAGCTTCTAGTGTGCCTCAGACACGTTTTTCCACAACAATCTGAAAATGTCAAACTTACGGTGAGACAAAGAGACAAAGAATTACATTGAATTTAGCACATTAAGTACAGATAATCATTTTGGCTTAAATGGCAGTTGCACTAGATAAAATCCACCCCGTTGTAGTGAACGGGAATTTTCCCACTGATTTCTAGGACATCAGCCTTGATTTTTTATTGACATGTTATACTATTTATAAATTTATATGCACAATCAAATATATCTCCATTACTATAAAAAAGAGATATTATTAGATCTATAAATTGGCCCTGAAGTGGGTTACATTTCTTATTACATCCCTTGAAATTCTGCTTTAGTGCAGAATTACATTTCATAATTTGATGAATTGATATAAATATGTTGCTACTGAAGCAAGGTTTCCCTCTGTGTGTGTGCGACCCTGGGTTTTTGTATGCAAAGTCCAGCCCACGTCCCAGGCTGTTAAATACTGTCACTTGCTTAGATAGGTGGTAGTAAAGGAAAAGGTGGTGGCAAATGAAAAGGACATGCTATATTTATGGAGAAGGACCCATTTTGAAAATCCCTGAAGTTCACATTTATGTCCAGGTCGTCTGCGTTACATCTTCACGTCCCTATCAAGCTGGTCCAGTATCTTTGCTGCTCTTATTTTTGATACATGAACTTCAGCCAGTCTAGGAAAACCCTAGCTTCCTACTTTGGCTTTTTCAGGGTGTCCTGGTTTCAGCTGGGATAGAGTTAATTTTCTTCCTAGTAGCTGGTATAGTGCTGTGTTTTGGATTTAGTATGAGAATAATGTTGATAACACACTGGTGTTTTAGTTGTTGCTAAGTAGCGCTTACACTGGCAAGGACTTTTCAGCTTCCCATGCTCTGCCCGGGGCACAAGAAGCTGGGAGGGGGCACAGCCAGGACAGCTGACCCAAACTGGCCAAAGGGCTATGCCATACCATATGACATCATGCTCAGTATAGAAACTGGGGGAGTTGGCCGGGGGGCAGCGATCGCTGCTCGGGGACTGGCTGGGCTCGGTCATCAGGTGGTGAGCAATTGCATTGTGCATTACTTGTTTTGTACATTCTTTTATCATTATTATTATTATTATTATTATTATTATTATTATTATTATTATTATTTTATCTTCTTTTGCTGTCCTATTAAACTGTCTTTATCTCAACCCACAGATTTTACTTTTTGCTCGTCGGTGGGGACATAGCTGTTATTTTGTTGATCACATTCATTGGGATCTGATGACGTCCATCTTGCCATTTTATTCCTAAAAATTGGATCTCCTCTGCAGGTCCCTTAACCATACTTTGTTTTATGGCAAAACCAGCTTTCAGGATGATTTGGACTATTTTCTTCCCTTTCTCAAAAACCCCTTCTGCTGTGTTGCCCCATAACCGCGACACAGGGTAAAGGAATCTACTTTCCAACAGTATATAAACTTTTTTAAGACAAGCATTAAATTAATACTTTACAAAATCTATAGCGATATCAATACTTTATGCAAAAACTTACATTAAACCAACAGCAAAGTAAATTTTAAAGTCATGGCACAGAGATTCCCATATGGTTATGCCTTAACTGTGGTCATACTATAGGATACTCATCTCAAAAAAATCTGCATAGAATTCTCTCACCTCCTTCTGTCCACCAGATCATGTATTGTTATTGAACACACGTAAGAACCAGGGGATCTTGTTCATCTTCCATGAACAAGTGTGAGAACCTTCTCAATGCTATAGCTTATAAACGTCTTATCTTTTTATGCATTCTTTGCTACGCCAGTCAATGGCAAAGTATGCACTAGTAGAGACCTGCTACTACAGTCAACGCTAAGACGCTCAATGTAAGATACTAAGCTATGAAAATAATGTCGGAGATGTTTCTCTTTGTAGCTCCTGAGCCAAATGTTGCTCTCCATTACACCCACAGAATGCCCATTAAATTCAGTGAGCTGAGTTTAGACCAGGAAATGCAGAGAATAATTTTGACTTGGCAAATTTGAGCTAATTTTACAGAAGACTAGTAGACACTATCAGTAACTTAATTTGGAGAGACTCTTCTCTTGTTTCCACTCTTACCTGAAAATATTGCCAGGAGATTCATACTTAGTGAGCCACTGGATTCACATCTAAAATACATTGAATAAGGCAGAAGTATCCTAGAAAGCGGAACTGCAACAACATACTCCGTTCTGAATTATACTCACCTGATGCATTTTTTTGTCTAGTTTTAGCACTTCTCTGTGCAAAATCAAAGCCTACGTATTTAGCTGCACTACTTTCCATGGCACTTTACTTATGATTCCTTTCTGTTCTCACTTGTCCAGCCATAAATATCTTTTCTTTCAATTTTCCAAGTCAGTAATATAAATATTTAGTGTATATTTTACCTCATAGTTTCAGCACTTGTCCAGTCCTTACACATTCAGTCAAATCCTTTCATTCATACTTGTTCACTAGTATTTATTCCTTTCATTCTAAGCTTTGGTTCTCTGCTGCAGGGACTTGGCAATGTTCTCCTTAATGTACACATTTCTAGTACCTTCCTGTTTGGACACTGTCCAAGACTGGAATTTGTAAAATGTTAATGTTTGGTTCATACATAGGAGAAATACTTTTAACACTGCACTAAAATTTGGGGCAATTTGATCACTTGATAAAAACATGTTGAGGCAGCCCAGTGACTTGCTTGCCCCATTTGTGTTTACTCTCTGGGATGTTGGAGCTCTCGTGTTCTCATTTCTCTTGTTTGGGAGGTTGGTTTGTTGCCGCCTTTGCTGACAGGCTCTGTGCAGCGAGCCGTCGTGTTTCAGCTGCAGGTACCTGATAGAGCTCGCATGCACGTTGACTGCAAGACTGTTCCAGCCCTCATATTTTCAGGTATGCTACCACTCCCATCCTCCTTTCAGTGAATACTGATGCTGTTAAAAATAAAGCATGAGCTTTGTCTGAAACCAAGTAAGCTTTGTCTGAAACCAAGCTTTGTCTGTTTCCAGGTAAGTCCAGCAGCATAAGTTAAGATCCATGGTGAAAAGACATTGGCTGTAACTACGCCTTTTGTCTAAGTACAGCCATTTTCCTTAAGTTCACGCACTATGGAGCTGGTTTTCAGCTAACAAGCGCTGCAGGCAGGTCAGCAATCATCCCACAGTCCTTTCAGTACACAGGCCTCTGCTCTGACCTCCTGCCGTGGGCCCCAGGGAGCTCAGGCGGGAGCTCAAGCAGAAGCCATGGTCCTGGCTGGGCACTACGCGCTGGTCGCTCCCTCTACGCGCAGGGCTGGCAGGAGCACGCACACCCACACAGCCCCTTCACCGGCCTCACCTCGGCCAGGGAAGCTTTCTCAGGGGACCATTTCCGTTCACTTTATAGCCTTTTTCTCTGCCATACAGGAAGAAGAGCATTCACATACCTGATCATCAGGGCCATTAGCTCATGCACAGCATCCTTCCTTAAAAAGGAAACCCACCCCTACCACCTTGCAAATAGCTGCGCAGAATAGCACCCTACCATTCCGGTACGACAGAGCTACTTTCAGTATCAGCCCTGACTGTTATCTCCATGAGGAAACATTCCAGTTCCACATGAAATAAAAATTACCCTAACCTTCAGCCATAGCGTTAGGGAATCAGTCATATATTTTCCCCTTCACATTTCTGAGAACACATAGAGGAAGAAATAAAAAATTAAAAATATTAGATATTGCCTTTTGACTTGACTGCTAACACAATAAAGCAGCATCGTAAACTGAATCATGGAAGTCTGCAGTCTTCATTGCTCCCTTTGCTGGTATTACTTCATGGATATTGGAGCCCTTAGGGAAACTGGAATATGAATAAAGATTTTTTTTTTAAATCAGCCGGTTTTTCTTGGTTCTGTTTCTAAAAATAATGCAGTTTGCAAAAAACAGAAGGTTTGGTTTATAACACAAACAAAATTGTTACATTCTGAATGGGTTGTAAGTACCTGATTCTTTGCCTTTTTACTCATCCCTGCTAAAAAAAAAAAAATCTGCAAATCCATTTGCTAACCAGCTGCACCTCTGTACTGAACAGATAACAACCTGTGCAAGCCAGGCTTTGCTGTGAATCGGTGCTGATAGGCCTGAATCTCATAGCTTTTTTTAAATGCTAATGACAAGAAACATTTCCTAAGCCAAAACGCTCTTGTAGATCTGTCTACTTCTATTATGACTGATATTTGCTTGTAAGTACATAGAACACTTGTTCACTGTGCCTTATCTGCTATGGTGCAGCATGCTGACCTACATACCATTCAGCACAATATGATGCACAAACATCTTCTATATAATTTTTCATTTTCGACTTAAAAACAGTAGAGGCAAAATAGGATTGCTGCAAATCTAACAAAGAGATGGCATTATTTCCAAATAAAAATGTGCATTTTTCCAAAGAATTTATTTGTCTAGCAGCATGAAGTTCATACATAGCAATGCTTAAAAAGGGTGTTGAATTGCGATTAGGAAGGAAGGACTTAGGAAGAAGAACAAACCACATCTTTTCTACTTACATAGAATAATTAAGCTAACTTATTTCTCATCACAATTAAAAGTTCAGCCTTTCTGAACCATGTTTTCGCAATGTCACTAAATGCTGCTGATATAAGAATGCTGAAATAAGTGTGATAATAACAATAAAGAATGATGGATAGAAAAGGATACAGTAGCTAAGGGAACAGAAATGATAGTCTATTACCTGCCATTGTCAAGCTAAACAGAACTACAGTATTTATGATTTTTGCTGTGATGCCTGCTATGTTGTATAAGCCCAGCCTTTATGATGATACTTGTCTACTGAATGAAATAATTAATACGTCAGTTTTTATTGTAAATAAATATATGTCTATCCAGTGGCCAGACATTATTTATATTGAGTAACAGAAACGCCACCACAAATATATCAAAAGCTTGTAAAGGAAAATGTACTTTAAGAGCTAAATTTTAAGAGCAAAACAGAAAGTCTCCATCAATTCAGAACATTCCTAATCAACTTATATTCTGAAATGTTAAAGAAGGGCAGAAAAAAAAAGTCTGCTCAAACAATAGAAAAAAAAAGAAATCCTTCGCCTTAGCAGGATACAGTAGTCCTAATTCTAAAATGTATATAACTATAAATGACTTCTACATAGTAAAATTATGTAAATAAACCTAAATTAAAGACATTTTTATAACAATCTGTTTTATACATGCACTGAATTGAGATATATTTATTGCCCTGTTATTACCTCTAGATGAAAAAAAGCAAACAGTATACAAATTAGAGGAAGCATGAATGTTTAATTCTATGAGAATTTTAAATGAATGACACAACACGTATGTACTATTTATTAGTTTTCTAAGAAAATACTAATTTTCATATCCACAGACACCACAATTTTTTTGTTTCTGGTGAAACGTGGTACAGGAATCAGCTTGAAGTTTTAAACTGCAAAAATGAAAATAATTTGGGAACCAATTCAAGCACTAGTGAGGTCAACAGAAGTGTTTCCACTGATGCTTGGAAGCCCTTGGTCAGTCTGTTGGCTGTATTGGCCCAGGCTGTTTCTCTGTTGCTGTATTTTAGAACCAGCGGCTGATAAGATAAAGTAAAATGTTTGGTACCTTTAGCTATTAGGCTTTGGTTTTATTTTGAAAATGTAAGGCTACCTGTAAAACAATAGTGTCTGGATCGGTCAGAACTGACTGATATTTTCTGTATTTCAGTAAGTACCTTCTTGTACACACTCCGAAGACACCATCTCTCAGACCAGCCACTGACTTCTCTTCTGCTAAAGTGACAAGCAATGTCTTGACTCACGTTACTTATATATCATTAATGAGAATAACACCTTTTAAGTCCACAAGTAGCTTTATGAGTCTAATATACAAATGGCTTGCAGTGATGTGGCTTCCAGAAATAGATTGTTACAGACACCGATGCGTCTTCTGGTATTACCCTGCAATCGGTGCTGCTTTTGGTAGATTTAACTCTACAAGGAAGGTGGATTTTCCATTCATGTATCATAAGTGTTTTCCAGGTTCCTTTTGTAATTTTGCAGTATCTGTCAGAAAAACTTTGGGCCAGATCTGCACCTATTATTCACTTAAATAGCGGGGTACATAACTGCTATTGTGCTCAGCAATCATGAGCTCTGTGATGTTCACAGAAGCACAGACCAGAGATCAGGCTTAACTATGCCAGACCCACGACCCACGGGTTCCGCAGTGAAATCACTGACTACTAGCCTAGCTATAATTAAGGTTCAGGTCATTCACTGTGCTCGGGAAGAGCCAAGCTTGGGAGATCTCCTGATGAACTGGGCTCCAATATACGAAACTTGTTTGTGCCCAATCCAAATGCACAAAGAGAGCGTGAGCCTAATCCGAGATGAAGTGCTCGGTGCAATATTCGGGCTGGAGTGTTTCCACTCGCACGTGCTTCCGACCTTGGCCTGCGGTGGCACGTGGGTGCGCGCTTGCATGTAAAAAACATGAGTAGTAGGCAAATACAGTCTGTGAGTGCCGGAGTGACCTTGCAGCCACTGAGACAACTTTCATGATCGAGAACTATATTAATCATAAAGACCCCTGCCAGTATCTTATTATATTATCTAAGATTGATATGTCGTGGTACATTGCACCTGGAATTGTCTTCTGAGCCCAGGAAGGCTTGTGTGACTTTTATTTTTTTGTTTCCAAAAGGAATAACAGAGAGGAAGTCTCTAAGATATACGTTGCTATACTTCTTTCTCACTGAATTGCCCTGTGCCTTTTAAACACACACATATCTGAAACAGGGGTTACTGTGACGCACCTTTTACAGACGAGCATGGCTTGTAAGGGTTACATGCCTTATTCAAAGTCTAATGGGAAATCTGTAAAGGAATGATGGAATACATTTCAAATCTTCTCTCTCTTCATCTTTGTTTAGACCAGTACATAATATGGATTCTTTCCCTTTCAGCTGTAGCTCTTGTAAAAAATTTGCTTTGTCCTAAAATGTATACAGGACGCAGTCCTCACCCTCTAACATGAGTACGTGAAGTAAATATTGCCATTCTGAAGGCTGAATCGTTTCCATCAGATTGCACTTGTCATTGACCAAATAAACCAAGTCTTCTAACACAACACTGGAAACAGCTAGTGTCTGCATATTAATTAGCCTTCCTGACCTGAATAGACTATTACCTAGGGCCCTGGCCTTCATTTCCTGAGCACCCTAAACTCCACTGCAATGAATAAAATGAAAGGCAAGGCCCTTATTTTGGAATTACATCATATGAAAATATTGCTATTGCCTAAGAGGTGGGATTTCTGAAAATGCCATGGAGAGTTTCTGACACTGCACAAAAGAACGGCATTGTTTTGTTCCAGATGAGGTCCCGTGCCCCCCTAAACGACTGTCACCCAAAGCTTAGACCATCCTTTGTGCCTTAGGAAAAATACTGAAAGTATGGTTAGGGCTCCTATCATTTTGACCAAATACGTGTATAACTTAAAGCTGTTCTCTATTTTAATAAAAGCAAATGAGGTAATACTATAAAAATAGCTTCCTTTGATCCTAGAAGCACTTTATTACAAGGTTCGCAAGCCAAGTGGAATGAAAAACTTTTAAATAAAAAATTAATGCAAAAAAGCAAAGCTGGGAGATAGCTAGATTTAAGAAATACTGCCTTTTTTTTTTACTCAGAGCTTCCGCAAAAAATATTTTTGTTTTAAAAAAATATGATTCCCCTTTCAACTCATTCCAGACACAATTTTACAGGTAAGCTCTGTGACTCATTAAATCCAGCTTTGAAGATGCACCATAACATAAAGTGTTACAATTATCATATACTCTAAAAGCCTGTTTGGAATCTAACTCAGTAAACTTTATTAATGATCTGAAAAAGGAGGTAAATTCACACATGATGTTTAATTGGGAGGTACAGGGAGTGGAGATATTCATAGTGAAGAGAAAAGCAATGTCTCATGTTCTAATTTAGAAACAAAGAAAAGAAAGTTACTAAATCTGGCTAATAATTACTTGAAACTTTGCTTCTCAGAATTGTGCTTTTTCTGTCACGCACTGTTTCCCCACATACATTGCTGTGTAAGTAAAAGGGACACCTGGAAAGGATTGAGTCCTTTTAAAATTACAGATATGTCTTCTCAACCTTTGCATCAAGCATTAAATAATAAGAATCGCCCCCAGGACTGTGTTGAACATAACTCTGTGTGCAGAGGCAACAGGTTAGGCAGTGCTTGATTGAGTTGAGTTTGATAGCAAAAGAGAAAAAAGAGTATTTTAAAACTACAAAGTATCTAATTTGACAGGAAGACTTAATAGGAAAGGATAGCGGCAAAAAGGAGGGAGATTTGGAAAGGCCTGTAAATGTTCTTAGGCAGGGAGACAATAGATTGTAAATGGAAGTTAAAAATGAAATGTATGTATGCATCGTGCTGACTTAAATAAAAAATAAGTGAGGAAGAAGAGGACGTGTAAATATTTGAAAGGTGACTGAGGCCACACAGGCTATGAATTCACCTGTAAGAAGCTGTGCAAACCCCATCATTTGCAACATTTAAAATTGGACTGTCCATGGGTCTAGAAAATGCCCTCTGGAGAATAATCTAATATTACAGGGAGGTAAATTAACAGACCAACAAGGTCTCTTCCATTCCTTATTTATGTGATAAATCCACTGTAAAAACACTTACACCATAAAATTTTATATCTTTGCACAACGTACAAGAGCAGCCCTGTTCTGGAAGATGCTGAGCAGCTGCTTGGAGGGCACAGGTACCCTGTGCTTCAGTAGCGTCATGCCAAGTCAACAGTTAGCTCCGAATTACAAAAAGAAAGAAAGAAAAAAATCTAAGTAAAGACAGTATCTGCCAGTATTCCATGAACAGAAGCCCATTAAAACTAAGAGGACATTTGCCTTTAAATGGATGGGTATCATTATGCATGCAAAAGTGCCCAAAAATAAAAAGGCAGAGTGACTGCATTTCGAGGAAACAGTTGAGCGGCAGCAACCATTACCTTAGCAATTGCAGCACACGGGCTCTCTGCTCTGCAGTCTAAAATGAGGACATTCCCTTTGCTGTGTGATTTACTTTGAGTATGCCGTAATCTTCTTTTTCCTCAGGTAAAATGTCAATGAGCAGTGTCCCAAATGTTTTCCCTGATCTTGTCAGGAGCCACTTTGTTTCCACAAGAAAAAAACCTTGTGCTATGTTAACACTGCACAAAAACTAGCCCAAAAGGAGCTGGTATGAGATGAGAAGCTCATGCCAGGCAAGGATCGCGCAGGACTGCCGCAGTGCAAAGAATGGATCCAAATCAGCCTTTCCACAGCCTGAGCAATAATGTGTTCTCGCTTAGGGCCAGCATGCAGACTGCACTGCATCTCTACTGGGTTACAAGGTACCACAGAGAGGGAGGTCGTCTGAGTGAAACTGAGTGAAGACAATAGGATTTGGCCCTTAGTTTAGATGGCAGAGAAATACTCGGCAGAACTGAGAGACCTTGCACCACCTAAATAACCTTGACGTTGGATGGACAGACGGATAGATGGACAGAGAGACAGCTAGACGATTTTGTTTAAGATATTATATAATATTCAGGCCTGAACAAATCTGTACATCTCAATACCTATTTATTATCCCTAAGTACTTGACCTTACCCCTATGTATTTATTGCACCACTCATAACTGCTGGACTGTGAAAAGCAGAAAGTACCTTCTCTGTCACGGCAGCGTATAAAACATCGAAGACTGAGTTCTTTCATTTGGCGGCAAAAAGAATGAAAGAATAGATCTGAACTGAGATCAAAGAAAAGGGGAAACGCTGCCTTTACATTGTTAAGAGCCTTTCCCCCCATTTGTGCGTTAAGCCTCATTGCAATAAAAGGGAGAAAAATGCTAAGTGGCCCCTCTGCTGAAGCATGGTTGGCACGGGTTCGAGGCAAGTCTGCAATGAGGACTGCAGTCGAACACCAGCACGTGCCTCTGCCTCCCATCATCGCCACGCAGGCCGCCTGGCCCTTGGGTCACAGTGTGGTAGCACCACCAGATTATTCAATATCTGTACCCTCCTTTTACATTACTCACGGGTAGAGGTAAGTGAGTTATTCTTCCCTTCTTCATGCTCTAAGTAAGGCTTCTGGTATGGGGAACAAATGGAGCATCCTTAGCAAATAGGTTATGTTTCTGAATTTAATGTCGAGATGTAGTGTTAATTCTCATTTTCAGGGATGTGGGGAACTGTACTTTTCAGAGGCTCTCAGAATTGCTTTGAAGTGGATGTTGTGATGTGTTTTATTTTTGCAGAGCTGCCGAGCTAGAAGTCTAGCATTAACAAGTGGGTATTCCAATAACCGTTGGTGACAGGCACATTCCCAGGTCAGAGATTTTGTTTGAGTCAAAATCCCCATCCAGTTTGCAGGAATAGGCTTTCTCATGGAAATAATAATAAGAGAAGTCCAGGAAGACAAATCAGTGGGATTTAATAGCCTATGTGTGGAGGTCAGAGGTATATTTGTAGATCAGTAAATCGAAAGCTGTATTTTAAATATCCGTCTTGATGCTCAGTTCCTGAATAGAATGAAAATAGCAAGACAAAGAGAATCTAAAAGGGACTGTAAGCTGATCTATTGATGCAACAGCATGATAGCAATTTATATGTGTGTCTGTTTAGTGCAGATTTACAGTAGGACCTACAATCTCAGCAGTAAAATCCCTGCAATCTCAGGCCCTCTCTGAAAGGCACAGTACATGCAGAGGACCAAAAACAAAAAAGGAAAATTCCCATCAGTTCCATCCCGGACATTTTCACATCTGTGATTTTCCATCAGTTGGCAAAGAGGAAGGTCATTTTGGGAAAGACAAATGAATTGTGGTGTACCTCCACAGTTCAATGTATGCTATTAGCACTTTCTAGTTCGTATCGCCAGTTTTATAGTTAACAATGTAAGCATAAAAGTCATGTTAGCACATTATCAGTAGCTTGCCAGTGCTAGCGAGTACTTAATTTTTAGGTACGTAGGTGCTTATCACCACACAAACCAAGACCGGTTTTCTGTGTTCAAGAATAGAGTTTTCTCTTGATCGCCGTTCACAGGAACGTAGACAGCTATCTTTTCATAGGCTTGCGCTGCCTCCTCTAAAACCCCATATACCTCATTTTTCATTCTTTCCACCCTCCTAATGTAGGTGACCGACATAGCAGCCATCAGCTGATGCCTGAACGAGACGGAGCAGGCACAGGCCATTTGCTCTGGCACACGCACCCAAGCTTTCACCTGCACAGCGGGAAAGTCTTTTCCACGGGGCAGCACCACCGTCCTGGGCAGCAGAGGGCTGTGCACAGCTGGGGACGCCGGCAGCCCCTCGGCCCCGAGGGACGTCGGCTTGGGAGGACGCCGGCCATGAGCCGTGCCAACGTCCCGCTCATTGGAGAGCCTTCCAGGGCCACACAATGGACATCTGCAGGCAGGAAATGCAGTGGCGGGGCTCTGGGGGTTTGCTGCCGCCGTGAGATCCTCTGGTGTCACCACTGCAGCAGCAAGAAGGAGCTGGGGTCGAGCTGGGGGTCCTCCAGCCCCAGGACCCGCTGGAGTAGTGTTTTTATCATCCAGCAGTTCCACACAGAAACGTTTTCCCCTTAGACTCAAATACTCATCTAAGTCGCCAGAGCTAGATTTGGGGTAAATATACAATATCTGTATAGGCACAAAGGTAATTGAAGTCATGGGAGAATGCCTTTTTAAGGGCCCACTACAAATCTGAATGGGTACATAAAAGCTGAACTTAAGCGCCAGTAAGTTTTATCACCGGCAGGCACAAGCTTTATATTATCAAAAAAAGTGTTTAAATAAGAATTGTGTTTCCATAAAGTGTGCAGCCAAGCAGCTGGCACCACAGAAAGCATACATGCAGATGCTGGGCAGAACTTTATCTGTGGCCTCGCTGATAGTACCGGGCCTTTTGCTTTGTAAGGGCATCTTTTGTTCCTGCGTGCAGTTTGGAGCTGGTTGCCGGGAAAAGGAAAGGTTTATGAAGGAAACAATTGAATGAAAGCAAACATAAAGATAGACACCGCTTTACGTTTACCAGGAAACCAGAGAGTACACGCTCAAACCAACTAGTCCATTTGGTTACGTCCTTGCAAACACTATAAATCTGCCCCCTCTGACGTGCTAAAGAGGAGCATCAGCAGAGGAGACCGAATTCCACGCCGAAGCCCAGCGGGGCCAGAGGCAGGGCCTGTGATTAGCTTATAACACAGCTCCCCATTTGAAGAAGGCAAGATTTCCGTTTTCCCCCTACTTTGAGGCTGGGGCAGGGGCGAGGAGTAGCATTCTGGAATAAACGGTAGTTGCTGAGAATGGTGTTTGCCGTGCCTCAAGCTGCGGCTGGACAGGCAGGTATGAAAACAGGCTCCCTGCCTGCAGAGCTCCTAATCCCCTACCAGCAACGTACAAGAGGCGGAAGGGGAAGACGTACTGACACATGCTTATGGATGGGTGGAAGTACACGCATGAAATGCTTCTTGCAAGCTGAGGGGAGCGACGGCGGCTAGGCTTACACAGACAGACAGGGCAGGCAGTCCAGACTCGCCGCACTGGTTCACGCTGAGCATCGCCACTTCTCGTGCTTAATTTGATGAGGAGGCTGGGGAGGGAAGGGGGGGGTCTACATTTCATTTTTGACTCCTGCTCTAAAGACTGCGAAGTGAGAAATGAGAAACTTCTTTGTTCTTTCACCCTCTTTGTTCCTTGCTCCTCGACATACCTGCAGCGCTTTCCCCTCCCCAACCGTTCCTGTTCCCTCTCACAAACAATCGCGCAGCTGAATGATTACGTTTTGATAGTAATCCTAGTTTCTAAATTTGAGATGAGTCTAGAAAAGAACAACATTCCCTTATTATAACAGTATATCACATCTCATCCCCCACTTTCAACACAGCATCCCAGCGAGTTCCCACTACCCATCTGATGAGGAAAGGAGGTAGGTAACTTTCTGCCGAAGACAACGGCGGTCTCCTGCCTGTTTGCGCAGGAACCCAAGTCAAACTTTTTCCAGTGAGCTTCTCGGAGGAGAAGGCCAGAGCCCCAGCATTGTGCAGCTCTCTCCTCACACTGGAGCTGTCAGCTACAATCAAAGCATCCATGTATGGTATTTCCAGTGGAAAAAAAAAAAGTACACAGATGTATAGTTTGCATTTATGTACTGTAGGGACACCCTTGAATCGTGTTAAAAAATGTCAGTCAAGACATCTGGTCAGCTGTCCTAATCCATATTGGGGTTTTTAGACTACTGTTATGCCCCAATATGCTTTGAACATTGCCAATATGCTTTCTCTGCAGTAGCAGCAGTGTGTCCCCTTTGGTTTCACAGCCCATCCCCGGCATTGTTTTTTATAGTGTCACGTACCGAGCAAAATGAAAAACCACATACTGTATCTCGTGTGTCTGGCTAATGAAACTGGTAGGACAAACCTTGTGTGATTAGGAACAGGGACGGATTGGCTTAGGTCTAGTTCATCTTACGGACTGCAAAAAGAATCAGCTGTCACTTGTGCCATGCAGCAGATGGACAGTTTGCATCCGATTTACATGCAGGCGCCAAAGCCTTTAGAAGCTTTGGCAGCCCACTTGCCATCAGGCAGCAGACTTTGATGTCCTGCAGATGGTTACAGCAGCCATCTTGCGCTCGCGTTGCGCGGCGCTGTTGTGCCTCCTTGCAGGCGCCGGCCGGTTCACTGCCGGTGCCTTTGGAGCTGCCGCAGCGCGTGGTGCCTACCCAAGGCTCGGGACCCTTTGGCCACTGCCTAGGCACAGTTGCATTTTCATTTCAATACAAAGCTCCGCTGTGCTTTGCTTTTATGGCGACTGCGTGCTTGCACCCACATTAAAAATCCTAACGGTGCCTACCGCAAGCTGTCCCCACGCTCCCTCCGCCGAGCTTTGCTGTATTTTACATTCCCCACCTAGAACCCCGACAAATCCACCGCCCCCGCTCCCTTCGACCATAATAGCATAATTTCAGAATAATCACTGATCCAATTTCTGTATGAATTTAGCTCACCAATGCAGCTTTGCCTTAGCACGGTTCAACCCGTCCTAGGTAATGACACGGAACAAAGAGTTTTCTTCATGGTGGTCAGGCTAATCTTGCTCCATGAATAGCCCAGAGTAATCTGTCAGCAGTGGAAAGCTGTGGCTGGAGGTCTTCCAAAATCAGCTCTTTCGCATTTGGTAGGAGCAGTTAGGAATTCTGACTGGCACTATTAGTCGGGAGCCATGTCATCACGCTACAGAAGGGACCGCAGTTGTCCCCACTAGGTAGGATCAGCCCAGCATATTCTACCACGCTTTTCCATCCCTTGAGTGTTACTGGAAGTTCAGCAAAAAGTCTCTGACGAGGCTTTAAGAACCAACCTAGAAGAGACAAATTCGATAATGCGTGATTTCCAGGCAGTCGGAAGTAATAGAAAATATTAGGGGGGCGGGGGAGGGAGAATATACATCTAGATCTATATACACACACACATATAAATTGTCAATTAATGCAGACTGGTTACAGCCAGCAAACAAGAAGAAAAAAATAAACAGTTAATTAGGGCTTTTTGAATCATTGTTATATATACAGTGCATCATTTGCAGGTGCTACAAAAGTGAAAAATAACCATTATAATTACTAGTATTCAAAGATTCATATTTTCCCCCATGTAATTGATTTAGGATTATCAGTTTTCTTGTAGTTATACAAAAGGCCTGTCAAGGTGTTTCCACACGTGTTTGGCTCATGCATGTTCCAAAAACAAGTCAAAATGCCATTGTATTTTACACGGCACAGTTAAAGTGGCTCTGAAAAATAGGCCAGGTTTTACCTGGATTGTTATCTCGGTTAAATTATCTTACATATGTTTTAATTTTTTTCTTGTTCATCCTTCCTTTATCTTTTTTCCCTCTCTCTTTCTTTTTCTTAAAATACATCTGTGTTTGTTGACTGCCCCAGATTATATCTAAGTGAGGAGTGGGAGTACTTGCACCTGGTACAGTATATGTAGCTTAACAATACATATCATTACATTATTTACAGCTCATTTTATGTTATTCAATAGTAAACTGCATATTAACCCTTTGAGAACCCGGCTGGTGCTGCTCGGCGAGGCAGAGGAGCTCTGCATTTTTCAGGGCTGTGGGAGTACGTCTATAACTGTATTCATAAAGATGGCACCGTGCTCATTACAACCGAGATCGCCACCCGAGCCAGCTAATTCCTCTCCCAGGAAATCTCGTCCATAATCACATTCCTCACCACACCACGCTTGTACTTCTGCTGATAACACAGGTTATAAAAGGGACTCACTCAGTGCTGGAGTCAATTAATGAACCGGCTTTTTAACCTCCTTTATTGGAGTACATTCGGCACCGAAGGGACCCGATGTTGTGCTGCTGGCAGAAGAAGGGCCCAAGTGATGCAATTTCAGGCCATTTCAGCCCGGTCTCCAGTTCTGAGAAACGGGCATCACGACTGACCTCATTCGGCACTGACTCAGCAGCCTCAGCGCCCAGAGGAAAGGAGGCAGAGCTCAGACGAAGCCCAGAAGAAACTCTCTCTCCGCTGCCCAAGGAGGAAACGTTATCTCTGACCAAAGGACTGACGGCTTCAGGCATCGCCTACGCTTTCCCCGCAGCTGGAGAAGACCACGAGTCACGATCTCTTATTGTGTTTGCATTTGTGGAGTGGGGTTTTTTTTCCAGGGAAGAGAGGGAGAAAGGCAGGGAAGTTGAACAAAGGCAGGCAATATAGAAGAGGAAATGAAAATGTCAGGCGCTGGGGTGACGGATGGCAGGACGGGGGAACTTGAATATGCAGTGCCATGCAAAACCGTTCCCTCTATTTTAGCAATATTTGGCGTGCTCACGCCACACAGAGAAATGCACAAACTGGCCTTTCCTTTCTCCGGCGCTTTGTTTGGCATACAGCACACATATCTGTCAAAATGCTGCGTATGCCATGCGGTGCCGAGATAATTCTTCTTCTGTAGTAAGCACCGAAGTAGGAAGGGGATCCTACATCATAACGCTCCTATTCCTAACCTTTAAATACTCATCAATATCTCTGTTGTTGAATTAATCAGTCTCAAGATTATCAGCAATTTAGTTGCATTTTGTTGGTAATTAGCTTGATAAATTAGCATCTGCAATATAAAACTTGACATCTTATTGTTCCATCAGTTTTATGGTACTTCTGAAAAAAACTGCAGCTTATTTCAAAAATGATCATTTCTGTTACAATAAAGGCAAATACCAAAACCAAAGTTTGACAAGCTTAGTAGCAGACAGAAACAAGCTCCATTGATATCCACTGGGCAAAATATCAAAGATGAATAGCTCATAATGCAAACTTCAAAAGTATGGTTTAAAAAATAAAATTTGAATCCGTTCACTGTGGGCAGCTGCTTCTTGTCAGTAAAATAAAATAAATGCTCAATGAATTCATTTTCCACATTTCCTGTAGAAAGGCTGACGAATAAACTTTGAAATGTGAGGGAATTGAGAATTGATAGGAAATAAATGTATTTATTCCAGCAAGCCCCTCGGAGCTATCTGAATTTTCTCAAATCAGGTAAAAAATTAAACCTTTTCTTCTAAGACTGCTTTTCTTTTCCGGGCCACATTGTTACGTCTCACGGAGACCCCACTGTGCAGGACACTAATGTCTCATTTTGTTTGGGGGCAATTTTCAAAAGGACTGTCGAAGCCTTTTCCCAAACAGCATCCAAAGGCGAGCCCGTACTCCCATTTCCTCTGTTCATGATGAAAGGGAAGACTGGGTAGGTATCTTTCTCAGAAAATACGTTTAAAATATAGCAATTTCGCAGTACAGATGTGGTATTATAAACCGAAAATTCCTCAGCATTTTGTTTTAGCCATTATTTCTATTGTAGAAAACTGTACTAATAGAAACATTCCTATTAATCTGAATTTGAGATATTTCCTACAATGTATATTACCTTTCTGCTGCCTGCAACCTTCTGCCAGGTTTTTTTTTCCCCCTTTTTTTAGGAGGTGCTTTGAGAGGAATATACCATGAGAACAATACACAGCTGCTGCTGTATAGAGATATCTAATTGTCAATATTGTGGAATTTCTACAGCTTATTACTTGCATTCAGTCTAATTCTGGGCAAATTGCCAGTCACTTCAGGGACATTCAAGTGAGCCATATTACACGTGGTACGGCATCACAGCTTTAAGATACCCGGCTGTTTTGCCTCTGGCCAGGGAATGTTTGTACCAATGCTACTGAGTGAAGGGGGGTAACTACAAATAAAATAAAATTTGTATTTTTTCAAGTGGGCTGCATTTCAAGCCCAGATGTTAGTAATGAAAGATTCAATTTAAGGATTTAAATTACAAATAAATAAAGTATGAAACAGATGTGATTTTTAAGGAAGTTCAAATTATCCAGGAAGAAAAATATCTCTGTGCATGACAAAGTAATAGGGATTGTCTTGAGAGTCTGTTGAAAACAATCTGCTGTGCTAGATACACCCTTAGGACAGGATTGGTTTGGAATGGGAAGGACTGGTGGAGCTTGTCATTAAACAAAAATTGTGTTTAATAAAACTTTATAACCGTGATTAATCCTATGAGGCCCTAAAGGAGTTTGCAGTTTCTGATAAACACATTTTCCTTGTTTGCAATGGTAATGATATTTTGAAGTGAATGGAATCTGAACAAAAAAACTCTAAGGGTAAAAAAGGACTTGTCAGGTACCACCTATGAAGAAATTACAATGGCACAAAAGAAAGAAGGGCCACCCACAAGGGAAACCTTAGATTATATGTTTGAAAGAAAGGGGAAAAAAATGATAGGTCATCGCAGGACTCTCTTTACAGTAGTTTGATCATCACAGAATTGCCTATAAAAACCACAGAAATTATTCGAGGCCATCTAGCATGTGAAGATTAGAATCCCACATGTTCGATGCAGGTGCTCACTAGCAAATGCATAAAGGACTGGAGCTACAGCAGTGATTTTAAGTAATGTGTATGCAGAGAGCAGGGAACTTCGCTCAGCATGGCTGCTTTGCTGACCAGCACAAAGTCCCACGGCTGCACGTTTAAAAAGTCACATTTTGCAAGGAGAGCAGGTAAGCAGTAGCTATTGGTGGTGATAATGATTACGGCTCTAATTCTGCAAGGTGTCGAAGAACGCGTCCAGCTTTTAGCAGTGAGGGACATACACCTCCTCGCGTGCTGCACGGATTTTGCCTGAGGAGGAGTCCATGCCTTCTTCACCACCAGGAAAATAAGTTTTAAGGGTTCTGCAAGCGATTAAGAAATCCATGTGCCCAAATGGAAGGTGGAAGGGTTGCATAGCACATTGTAGAAATTTCTAACATTTGCAATTCCCCCAAAACAGCGTGGGATGGAATGCTTTCGTAATGGGGTGGAAGTAAACCAGGTCAGAATAGCTGCAGTAACGATGTGCTAAACATTACCTACATTTTACCTGATTTTATCTTGAGAGGCCACCTGTAAGTAAGACGACTTCTTTTTATGTGCACTACTTATACATTCTATATATGCTGCTTACCAGTGCTAGAACGAGTGATTCCACCCCCCTTGCAGGAAAACAAACAAACAAACACAAAACAAAACAACAACAAAACCCAAGCAGCTTTCTCTGGTGTGAATACTCTAGCACTTCCCAGAACTGTCAGAAGCCCTTTCAGTTTGTCTTGATTTGGGACAAAGCCCCATTTAGAAGTGCTCTGCCTTCAGCTGGGAAGTGTGGGGGGGGGGTTAATGGGAGAGAATGAACATTTTCAAGATATGCTAAACCCAAAAGTTTTTAAATTAGTCTTTTTATTTTCCTGTTTTATTCTTAGGGGTTTATTTTCGCTTGAGACCTTTTGAGTCCAGTTTCCTTTCCTGGCTATATCTGAGTTTAATATCAAAAGGTAGAGTGCAGCACAGCTCTGCTACCTCCTAGCTCTTTGTGATGAATTTTTCATTTCCTACATCATTCACAACTTCTTGCTGTAATTTCATATGGCCTGTATAGCACTGTATATATCTGGACCATAAACAGAGACAAAATCAGGTTGAGCCTTTATGAAAATGTGTCCTATTAAAGTGCAAATTTCCTTGCACCACCATATCACAAGCAGCTTTCACAGGAAAAGAAAAGAGTGTCAATCCGGCATCGGCACGTGGGTGGCTCCAACAACCCAAAAGGCCTTCACAATCTCCAGCTTCTACGATTCCATAAAGATACGGTGCCTCAAGGCAAAGCAAGGAAGACTTCTTTCAGTCAATCTCAAAATATTTCAGGTACTTCTATTATCCAGCATAACATAAACAACATGAAAAGCAAAACAGTGTTGTAAGGTGAAAAGAAAACATAGAGCACTGAAGTTGTAGCACACTGTTATTTTCCAGATTAACAAGCAAATGTGTGTTTGAGGTGACGCTGGGGCACATTGTATAGATATGTTGGTCTCTTCACTCTCCATGGAAAAAAAAGCTTTTGTTTGTAAAGCAAAGAAGCGCACAGAAGAAAAACCACAACAGATTTGTATTCCATTCTGGCACATTGTCCTCATTAACTTGCAGTGGGAATGAAGGACCCTCGGTACTTTCCAAAGATGCTCACAATCCTGCAGGTTCATCTCCGTGAGCAGTGTGCATCCATAGGTAGCTTGCACAAGGAAGCCTAACATGTAAAATAATCTGGTAGCCTCTGCCCTATCAAAACCTATTAGTTACTGCTTCCATTTCAGCAAAGCACTATTAGAAATACAGTATGGTCCTGAAGTAGACACAGTTTTAAGGTGGCATTTATGTCTGGGACTGACTGGAACCATGGCCCAGAGGAGACCCTGGGGTGTGCTCAAAGATTAGTATATTTTTGTACATCATGTGTTTATTGGCCCTGCAATATTTGGTGTGGGGGGGTTAAGTTACATTAGCTTTAATTCTAATTTTCTTGTAGTGGCTAGTGCTGAACTGTTATTTTTTTTCCCTTCAGATTCTAAGGTAATCATTTGAGGATTTATCTTCTAGTTAAATAAATTCCATACTGACAGCATTACTTTACAATAGGAAAATAAGTAGAATAACAATTTATCATTTCTTATATGGCTGCATACAGAACAGTGGCTCTGTTTTTTGTATTATTATTACAGCAGCAATTAAAAGTGCCAGGCAGGGACCAGTCCCCACTGCATTATGTGCTATTTAAACATAAAGTTCAGCCTCCCTAATAAGTTTACAGTCTCTCTTGCACAGTGCCAGACTTTCCTGCCCTCACAAACACACTGGCTTCTTGCTGTATCATCTTCAAAGGGTGGCCTGAGGATGCTCTCGATACCAGGCTTGCCTGCCGTGAAGACCCAGAGTCTGTGAACGCAGCCTGTGCCCAGGCTCCGGGGTAGGCAGGACCCCCCCAGCCCCACCGTGTCCAACAGAGGGTTGTCTACCTCTAGGTACAGCTCCGCCGTGGGGAAAGATGGTGCTCCTTCCAGTACTTTATAATCCTTACCCAAGGACCTCGTCATGCAGCTTAACATATCATTTTCTATGGTCTTTTAAGTACAAGTGCACATCTGCAGAAATATTTCTAAAGCTATATGTAAAGTTTAATGTATAGTGCATAAATAACAGATGCACAAGTGCATCTTGAGATGAACAAATTCTGTGAACATATTCATAATTAGAGATTATAACACATTGCAGACTTCAGGAAAGATATTTTCTATGAGGAATTACAGGCATCAATGCATCGCAGAGTGAGGGGCTGGATTTAGATCATGAATCTCTTTTTCCAATTTATAAAGCTGCCAAAGTTGACACAAGAGTAGGTAAATTAATTGATAGGTCTTGTGCTATAAAGGTGTAGGCTTAAAATGTAAGCCTGAATATGCCACACATCCTGCCGAGCCCGAGCAACATGAGGCTCCCTACGGGTTAGCCTAACACAGAGGTAACAGGCGTCCTCCGAGTCAGACGAGTTTGCCCGTGGGCTTTGTAGACTTCCCCGCTCTGGGTTGATTCCCTCCACAGTGGGAATAAAGCCTGCCTGCTGCTGAGAGCTTGTGCGCACCCATCAGCGCAGCTCCAGGGGGGGTCACCACACTCAGGCAACGAGCCCAGCTTTGGGACCCCAGCTGACGCCTCTGTACGCATCGCTGTGCTACGTGGAGGTACCGGCCCTCTCAGAGCTAGTTTTGGATTAGTTGCACGAAACTCCACTGCACCACCTGGACCTGCCCCAATACTCCCTTCGTATTAAGTGGCTAAAGAACAAACCCAGGCGCTGCAGGTGAGGACAGCATGAGAGAGCTCGCACCCTTCTTGCCAATACCGCACCTGAGCTGTGGGTTAAAAGACCACTTTGGTTTCCAAAGACCTCAACCTGACAGCTGTCATGAGCACTGAATCCGCTTTTAAAAAATGGAACCCCTCAATGGAATTAAAGCCCAGTAATACGCTTGTCTGTTATTTATTCTATATTTAATAATCCCTTTCTATGACACACATTGGAGATATAAGAGGTGCTCTCATAAACTTTTTAAGCTAAACCCATTTCTTTCCCAGGAGGTTCCACCTGACACAAGCCATTACTGAAGATTGACAGGGAAGTGTACTGGTAGCCAAGACATGCTATAAGACAAGCAGAAGATACTTAAATGATTTATTTGTGGTAAGGCATTTGAGGAGCTGTTTGGTCTCTGCAGAAAGGAGTTATGGGGGTACTGTACTTCCAAACTGAGGTAATATTTGGGGGAATACATTGAAACACAAGACTTGCCAATTTATTATCTACATTAGTTATCAAAATATTGTTGGTTTTCCACACCTATCAGCCAGGTATCACTGGTTTCAAACTAGCAAGCAGGAAAAGATAAAGAACGTGAAGTGCCTTTGGGAACCCTACTCTCCCAGGAAGGGGAAGGGAGGTATTTCGATCACCCAGTGCGCAGCAGGAGGCTGACAGCAGATCACGTTGAATCAGTTTCAAAGTTCAATGCAAACTCAACAGAAGTACACAGGCAAGAAGTAGGGGAATCCTCCCAGGAGTCTAGATTGCAAGAAATACCAATCTAAGTCAACGCACCCCTGAAAACCAAGGATGCCTCCTTTGGAGACCACTAAGAAACACCAAGCTCTCTTCTAGAGCAGAAGAAAAACACTGTGCATACCTCTCCTAAAGAGAGGAACAGTTTGTCTCCCAGAGCTGCTGGTTTGGCAGGGGGGAGGTATTTGGTTCTAGGTCCTTACCTGACTGGATCATAAATCATGAAGCAAAAGATCCCCCAAGCAACCTTCCGGAACAGGGAAGAACTTGCTGAGGGCACGGAAAACTCTTCCCACCATATGTGCAAAGATGGAAGGGTTGATACCGTGATTTTTTTCTGAGTTTAAAGTGGCTAAATAAACATGAAACAGCGATACACAAAAATTAACACTTAAAATACTGTTGGTTTTTGAATGCCTGTAACCAACTAAACTTTCCCTCAAAGATTCAAAAAACAGGCTTTACTGAGAGGATAAATCTGTCATTTTTTCAGACCAAACAATTTTTCCAAGCTACAGTTATGGAAGTGGAAGAGAGGGGATGCAGAAAGGTGCATGAGCCAGGCTGCGCAGCACAGGCTGCTTGCAGATTTAATTGTACTGAACTGCTGCCTCTCTTTATGTCTGCTAGATTTAAGCCACCTTACACCGCTAACAGATCCAAGTCCAGCAAAGCACATCAACATGTGCTGAGTTCTAACTCGTTCAGAATACTCACACGCTTAAAGAAAATCACGTGCTCATGTGTTTTGCTGGGCTTCTCACCGCAGAACCAGAAGCAATTTAGAAATGTTTTCACCCTTGAATGAAATTAAGAATTTGGGAGCAGTCAGCGGAGGCTTTTTCCACAAAACCTGCATTTCTTTGTGTCTCTGCAACTTGACATTCTGCTGTTTCTGCCATTTACATCTTGTTAATGCTGGGCAGGTGTTTTCCAGTGCAGGATTTTCCATTAGCAGGATGTCAGAGGGACATACACAGGACAGTGGGATTCTTGGAAGCTGCGAGGGACTGGCAGCCTCTCTGAAGCTGCATGAGAAACAGCACGATGTCAAAATTTACTCTTCAAAATGTTTTAAGGTTCAGATGTTGCATCATGTATTTGGCTAAATTAAATTTCCCGGCAACTGTTTCCTTAAGCAAACATTTGTTTTCAAACCAATCCTTGGGTTTTTTTTTATTTCCTCCCTCAATGTAATATCTGAATCAGCAGATTTTAAATACTCAATATATCTTTAAATGCCAATGCACAACAAGTATAGCAGGTGTTTAATTGTGGTTTAAAGATCCACATTTTTCACATTTTACAATCACAATTAAAATTAAGCAATAACACCAAAGGAGTTCCGGTATGCAGCAATAATACTTACCCATATAGTGAAATTGATAAGGATCCAGATATAATGATGCCCATTGTAGTAACCCTGTGGTGACTGATTGCTATTCTGCTGTTAGCAAACAACCAAGAAATACTTTATTTTTTTCAGAATTATCAATTTGTTTCTAGGGTATGAGAACAATGAAAACCTTAAGGGAGAAAGCAATAGTTAGTGAGGTATTAAAACAGTTCTATAACTAATAAAAACACTAAATCAAGTTAGATATGCAGCAGTGTGTCATTTCTATTTTAATAAAAAAGTACATTATTCTCTCCTCAAAATTACAAAATTTTATTTTTTTTAGTCATTGCCAACATAATCGGAAAGTTAAAAAAAAGTCATAAATCTACAGTTTCTGGAACTGTCATTTTGTGATTTTCTACTCTTTAAAAAGACAGAGTATAGCACATCTATTCATAAAACAATCTTCTTGAAAACTTATTTGCATCATTGCTTAGAATGTTTTTAAGGGAAGAGCTTGGGGAATTTCAGATAAAAAAATGTTTGAGTTTCATAACGTCTCCATACATGAGTGAGCTGTGAAACACGTTCTTAGGAGCTATAGCTCCTACACATATTGTACTAGGTGGTAAAATAAATCTAGTGATTTCATACTGCACCGCAGATCCTGTGATATGGAAAAACCAACAGACAAACTGAGCTCTTCTAATGTGGAGACTTAAGTAATAAAATTCACTGTTCAAAGAATGACTGATGGTATCATCACAAATTAATGTGCAAAAGACCATACTCCTTAGCTTCCAAAAAAGCAGAACAAGAGAGAGGTGATGGTCACATGGCTGGGAATGGTATTTCTATAATTTGGGTGATCTGAAATTCATTGCTTATTAATATTTAATAACTCTACAACCCACTCCCATAGCTCTCGCACAAGCAAACTTCCCACAGAGTTCCATAACATGTACAGATGTGTAGAAAAAAACTCAAGATATAATTAGGAACAATGGTAAATAACACTAGGCATTGGTACCGTTCTGGTGAGAAGGGCTAGAGGGAAGTGGCACCTGCAGTGAGAGATGGTCACTTACTCAAGAAAAGGAAAATTCGAGTCTTCTTGAGAATGGCACTCCTTCTAGACATGCTGAAACAAGCACACTACAACCCTTCAAGCTTAATTTTCCGCTCTGTCAGCTGTACTATCAATAATATTAACTCTTTTGTGCACCTAGAAAAACTGTAGCTTTATGAGAAATTAAACCTTTACGGAACTATAGTGCCCAATCTTCCCTTTCTTCCTGAAATCAGAGGGGAAATCTGAGATTTTATGGGACAAGGTGAATGAAATGGTGAGCAGCACACTGCTGCATTCCCTTCCTTCATGTCCCACCTCAACTCTCCTGAACATACACAGATAGTGCTAATAAACAGCATATAAAAGTATAAGAGGATCTGGACCTGCTCAGCCAAAATATGGATGCTCAGTCAAATTCACCTTCCTTCTTCAAGCTGTTCCAATGAATCTGTTTCACTTTATAAAAAAATAAGTGGATGTGGGGGGCAGAAACTGAATCTGTTTCACTTTACAAAAAAATAAGTGAATCTGGGTGGCAGAAGCATTCCGACACTGTTAAAAGCATGTTTTTGCTGACTTAATTCAAGTCCAGCCTGCCCTCCACAGCTCCCAGCTCCTTGGATTTGGCCTTTGCGAACATTCCTGAGATGTCAACATTTCATCCAAATCAAGAAAATGTTTACAGTTCCAAAGCTCTCGTTGAATAGAAACATGGTTTCTTGCCCAGGTCTAGCAGATTAGCTTGCTCCCAAATTAAAGCATTGGCGAGAAGCTAATGCAGCTTAATTCCCATTCAAAGAAAAGCAGCCATTTCTAAATCTGTTCCTTTTCCAGTAGATGTACCATCTGGAGAAGGTCATGTAGGAGGAGAGAGAAAGAATGGGAAGGAACAGGATGCAGAAAGGCTGCCACGTAGAAGACTCTGCATTTAGGTGAGAATGTCAGCTAAGGAAGTGGTGAGCTACAAGAGAAGTGAGTGGGTCGGGAAGAATTCTCTACTGATGGCTGGCTGATGGATGTCCATTGTATAAATACGTTGTAATTAAGAGGCAGTTCCCATCATAAAAAGTTTACAGTCTAAATAATTCAAGCATATAAAGGACCGAAGAAAGAAAGAAGTATTTTAGGGATGGGAAACCAAGGTACTTTGCTAACACTGTACTCCGTGTCCTTCTTATCTGACCCGATGAGCCTTTTCTTACAAATGCATTTTTGATGTGCTTAACAAAATGCATTCACTTCATGCAGTTGGCAGACTTAGTTGTTGCATCAAAAATAGTTAATGGCAAGTATCAGCATTTTTATATTTCTTTCCTTGTGCAAGTATTTAATAACAGGGAAATAGCAAACAACAGCTGTGTAAAAGGAAAGAGCAGTATAAATGAATGCTCATCCTGCATCACAGGGAACGATATAAGCCTAAGATTCAGACTGGGAACTTCCCCCAGATTGCAACCAGATGCTTTGCAGTCGGTTTGCCACACACAAAATGGGTCAGAAGAAACCTGAGGGGTATCATTCTTCACAGGTACCTTGTGCATATATGGTATCATTTAAGGAAATCATGAGTCTACCTGTAAGTAGCAAAGACCAGAAAGACCTGCAAAATTGAGGGATCTAAGCAAAACAGGGAAACCAAAAAGATCCCACCAGGACTAACATAAGCAGAAGGCCTGCATGCAGGACAGCATGCCGAGAATGACTCCAGCTCGACTGGAATCAAACTGCCCCTGACATCTGTGAAGCCAAGGGCTTTTGCCCTGCAGGGAAGGTCTGACTTGCATTGCCTCTGCTTTTGACGGCAATATTGAGCCTCATTTTAGGAGAGTTGTGGATAAAGAGGGTTCTTTTTTTTTTTTTCTCTCTCTAGGCTTCCTTGATCTGATCATGACGCAAAAAAACTAATTACAGCAATTAATACAGAATTAGAATAGTTTCATGCTAACTCTGTGAGTAGCTTTCTAGCAGCAGATTGCCTAGAGATACAGGGTTTGAAGCAAACTCTAAAGCTCTTATTTTCCTGATTACAGCTGTTGAAAAACTAACATGTTGGTCCTCAGAATGAAGAGGGAAAGCTGACTACGAAGCCCTTATGAGTATATTATTCTGCAAAGTGCAGCAATACATTAATATAGGCAGAGGCTTACAAAGGAACTAAGAAATGTGCTCAGAAGTCAAATCCTGTTGCATTCTCAGGCTCTTCACTACTTTTCTGTGCTGGAAAATTATGCCTACCTGGTTATTTCCCTGTAATGTCACCAGAGAGATAGATGAATCAAAATGGGAAAACAAAAGAGGGAGATGTAAAGGGAAGGAGTCAGCTGCAAATGTTCTTCAGTGACTTTAAACAATGTTAGCCAAATCTAACAAATTAGTGCAGAGCACATAGCACATGGTAACAGCATGACCTCAAATGACTTGCTCTCCTTTTAAACTTTAACATCTACGTCTACACAGGAATTAGCATATACACTCTGGACACACGTTACTCGTGCTTGCTTTTGTATAGCACCAAAAAAAAAACCAAGCAAGAGAAAGAAAGTGTAAACACTTGCCAGCGTATTGTTTGCTGGCAATAGCAAACAAACCGAATACTGAACAGTCATGCTTCATCCAACAAGCATAGCTGCTAGCCAAATGCAGGCTTACAATTGTTTGGATGAAAAAGAGACTACCATCCATTCACCTCTGTATTAAGGATTTGATGAACTGTGTTGCAGCAAGCTAGGAATCAATCTTTTGGAAAGAACTGATATGAACACTTACTACAGGACGTGACAAAGTGTATGAACTTCTTACATGCACCGTTTCCAAGAGCAAATAACTATAAACATCACAGACTGCACGGTTCGTACTGACAGGGAACAAAAAAAAATCCCAAACAGCTTCATCAGTGGGAACCATATGCGACCCCTGAAAGACATCAGCTTCATTTCTCTTCTACTTTGGCATTGCTTTAAGAGACTGAAGAGACGGTAACTGGCCTTACTTCCCTGGCAGCTTGGTCCCTTCCTCTGCCCCCTCAGCACAGAGGCATTTCCTCCTACACCCACTCCCCAGCCTCTGGATGAAGAGGAGCAGGTTGGTGTGGGTCTTGATTCCCAGCTGGGGAGCGTCTCCCAGGCCATCATGAAATCTGTGGTGGGAGTCCCCCTCTACTGGATCAAGGGAAGTGCAGGGAATTGAACGGACTTGCATCGTCTTCCTCCAGGTAGTGCAGTTTTAAAATACTATGCCAAAGTAATGCCTTTTCCGTGGTGGTATGCAGAAAGCGTGAAGCTCCTTGTTATAGGCGATAGGATTTGGGGGCACACTGTTGGGAGAAAAAGAGGGAGAAGGAGAAGCAATAGCCGCAATACTCTGCCCTCTGTTGTGGCAATGTAACTTTTGGGAAGGGAATGTGAATCTGGACCATGAGCTATACTGAACTATTGTGGTACACTAGCAAGCTTGGATTCGGCATGAAATTCCCATACATATTCAAAGTACTCTACATGTATAGCTTGTAAGAAAAGCCTCAAGATAATGTGAAAAACTCTGTAGCTTACAGTAACACAACCTGTCAAAGAAACAGATGTGTCCACAAAAAAAAAAGTACTGAGTGTGCAGCCAGAAAATGTATGATACTAAGAAGCTCTCTTAAACAAACAACCATTAATGGAACAAACCTGTTAAAATAATTCCTTTTCCATGCACAGAGGTTATGGGTTTAATAGATTTTTACTGTATTAGCACAGAAATGCACTTTCACTTTCCATAGCTAATCTTGAAGGAACACACATTAACATACTGTATTTTTCTGCTGTATTAATGAACATTACAACTAAGACAGTATTATACTCATTATGAACCTAATAACTAACACATGATCACAAAGCATTACTATGTTAACACTTTCCTGCAGAGATGTGAAATGAATAGCACCTCTGTTTGGATGATCATTAATAAGAATCTTGCTTACTAAGAAAAGGGAACCTTGTATAATCTTTTCTTTTTGTTTCACATTGCTTAGAACATACCTGATGTCCAGTATCCATAGTGTTAGCCAGCTCTGCATGTGAATTAGCTGCAGAATCAGGGATAGGGTATTAAGATTAGAAGATTATCAACATATTTTCCATCAAAAAAAAAAAAAGTCTATAACAAAACTACTGAGGTCCATTGAGGATTGAATTTGGTTCCATAGACTCATTATGAATACTAATGGAGTCAACGAGTGTTTGCTGGATTTGAAGAACCAGATCTACGTGCTGTCTGGTGATTTAAATGTTAAAACACTGAAAGAATGTCTTAGAGATTAACTGGCCAAGACGTGTTCTCAGAGGCCACATTTATGCACAATCAGTGGTCTGGGGACTAGATCAGTGTGATCATGGTTGCCTAGAGCTTGCTCTGTACTTTACCTGATAAGCTTTGACAGGCCCAACTTGAGTCTACACCTCCACTCTCTTCACAACACACACAGAGCAATATCTTCAGGTGGGCTGACCTGCTGACTAGTCAGCTACATCTTCATTGGTTAGATGAAATGCTTTGCAGTCCCCATGCTCCACTTAAATGTCCCACTTTACATGTCCCCAGTCCTCATGGCACTTGTTAATCACCCCTATCTTAAATAGCTGTTGTCGTCTCCTTCCTACTTCTGGTATCTCCTTGTCATCTCTATCTTTCCTTTTTGATCATGCCTCTCTTTTTCTATGAACATGCATAATCATATCCTCAGACTCTAAATAGCATCAGTGGCTGTTGGTGACCTTATGTTGACAGCAACATTCACAGTTTTGCTCTTTTTCCCACCTGGCAGCAGGACTCAGAGGAAATACTCTTTCCTCACCACAAATGTTTATCTTTACTGGCTCCATTATCATCTTGGAACAAGAGAATGCATGTGGCTCCTGTTGCACCTTCCTGACTTTTCTGCTTACAAACCAGTGTTGGTGCTACCCTTTTGCCCTACTTTTTATACATTACATCCTTCCCCTTTATACTCTCCAAATCCAGTTCAGTGGGCTTCAGAGTCAGTGAGCCTCCACTCAATTGCTTTCCAGCTAGCTTTAAAGAAGCAAGCAACAAAGGAAGAGAAAACCAGAAACAGAGTAATGGATGCAAAATCACTTCCTTCCAAAGCATCCGCACACACCTTCCTGTATTTGGATGACTTAGGTATGTTTCCCAAGCTTAAATCATTGAAAGTGCTATTCAGGAAAATGTCAGGATGGCAGAAATGGAAGAGCACTTGGGCAACATCTCTGGGAATTATTAGACTGGTGCAAGAATTAACATCAGGGCAGCACAGGGAATACCATCATATCTTACCTCAGGCCCACACACGGCAGATGTCTCATGCAGATGACATTCTACTGATAATGACCCATCAAAGAAAGATCTCAAAAGTTATCTATAGCTACCTATTAATATCTCACCAGGCATGCTAAGGCATGGTTTTAAAGGCATTTCTAGGCAGTGACACAGCTGGTATTTTTGTCAGTGGCAGCAGCTCTAGGTAGGTCAGGTTGAATTGGCAGCCAAGGTGAATTAGGTCCCAGCGCTTTGGAAACTTTGATCTTTTCTTGGTTGCATAAGATGTTCTGTATGATACAGGATTGTCTTCAATGCAGAGAAGCCTCTTTCTCTGACATTATTATTACAAGCATATGATGACATCCCAAGTAATCCTGAAGAGTATTCCTGTACCTGTCACACTAGGAGAAGCTTGTCAGCCATAGCTGTTCACAGATTCAAGGTCTTTTCTCTTTCCAATTTACTTTTTTCCAAGTGTTTCTTATTGTTACCATATGGCCTCGGTGCCATAGTGAGTGATGCTACTGGGTAAAAAGAGCTAACAGAAGATTTTCCCTGAAGAAGATACAACAATCTTTGTGGTAATATGCAAGCTACTCATCCTTGCCTGGCATCTCTGCCCTAGTCAAACAGCCTGCCCAATTTGTGCGTAGGCACGACCCTGTCCAAATACACGGCAAGTGGTGTAAGGAGCCAGCAAAGAGCTTCCAGTGCTGAGCACTGAACTCCCAGCTGGGAATGGCCAAATGGCTGTCTGCTTTCAGGTTACACGTGAACAGTTAACGGAATGTGCCACTGCTCATCTACAGCAGGTCATGACTAGAGTCGGCTCAAAAAAGTTTAAAAGCTTCCACAACTGTGTCAGTTGTATTTGCCTGGTAGAAGGGAGAGAGAGAAAGGAGGCAGGAGCAGGGGAGGGAGGACATTGCACTTACTCCAATTCTCTTTTGAACCTGCTCACAAAGGACAGCAGGAGTACGCCTGCCCCAACTATATTCTGACAGCAGCACGGGCGCACGAGCAGTGAAGCAAAAGGACAGGAGATCGGCACAGATCAGCACAGTCTTCCCCTGCATGATGTACCCAAGAAAGGTTCAGGTATGGCGGTAGGAATATGCAGACGTTGCTCACATCTCTCACAGCTGGTTTTAACATGGCCCTCTCCCACCCCACTAACACTGCCATTAACATTGGCAAATATGAAAGGGCAACCACAGGCTGCTTTAGCTACAGTTACTTACCCCACAGCTCAGCAGTTACTTCGATGCTCTTTTCATTGAGATAGCTACATTTTCGAACTGCCTATAAATTTTTTTTTTAATTTTATGCTTTACTCTGATATTTTACGTCCCTTAAAACAAGTCACTGCTGGCTTTTTTCAAGATATGGAGAATAAGGCATCCTAAAAAGCTTTTTCTCTGCTACTTAATTTCTAAATGTTTCTGTCTTGCACCCTCCCCAACACACTGCTATCCACTGTGCCCAGGTTGTAAAAGAAATAAATATGAAATAAACCCCACCTTCAAAATTTGGATCTTTCCCTTCAACTGTAGAATAATGTTTCTGAAGTATCTTTCCTGAGGAATACAGATTCTTTAAATACCATAAGGGTATACTGACATGACATGAGTCAGCTGGTGCAGCTGCAATGTCTTGAGTCTTTGCTGAGGGGCTGAAGCCAGCAATGCCAACATCTGCCAGGGCTGGATCGCTGATCCAGCTGTAGCCCCACCCATATAAGCATCATCCATATCACTATATCTCACTGCTCATATCAGAATGATGTCGTTCCACAACACTGTCCTTGAAAAGAGAAGACAAGAAAGTACAGGTGAGTTCATTTAACTGCAGAAAAAACTCAGAATCAATAATCAACCAAGCTATCTGGAAGGTACAAAGGAAATAACTAACAGCCCGCATAGATTTATTAAGAATAAATCATGTCAGGCCAGTCTAATTTCCTTCTGTGAAAGGGAAACAGTGCATGTGGATAGGGAAAAGTAGTCAGTCCTCTGTGTATTGACTTTAATAAGGATTTGGCAAACTTTAATAGGGCTTCCTCATAGGCAAACTAAGCAATGACACCCTGTGAAATTACTGTGAAGTGGTTACAAAGCTGTTCAAAAAACCTCACTCCGGAGAAACATAACCAATGCTGCTTTATTCCCATAGTGCAGGAATGTGACCTCACAGGGAGCTGTTGTGAACCCAGTGTGATTTCATACTTCCAGTAATGTTTTGGACCCTGAATACTTTTATGACCTGCCAGTCACACCAACCTTACAGCAGTTGCAAGCACATTAAAAGACAGCACTGGAATTCAAAAACCTGCTTAGAAACTGGAGAAATTTCATGAAAGAAATCAAGATGAAGACACATGAGAAGACAATCATCTGCACCCAGAAGAGGGAGAAGAGACAGTTGACAGTAGCTTTTCAGAAAGAGGTTCATTGGTTGTAGCGTCACAAGGTAAACGCAAGTCAAAAATTCTGTGGTGTTGTGAAAAAGTCAAGAAATATACTGGCATGTATAAATGGAAACAGATTTCTACGTATCCGTGCAAGGGGCTTGATGCAGTCCTTCTGCTCTACTAATGCGTGGTAAGACTGCATGTAGAGGTCATCTCTGGTACCAGTGAGACCTCAGTTTTGCAGAGCATACTTCAAGAAAGATGTGGGCAATATGAGAGTCCCTGCGACAACAATAACAATGATGCGAGATTTGAAAACTTACTCTATTAAGAGAGACTGGAAGAACTGCGAACATTTATTTATGGAAGAAAATAAGCAGATGCGAGTCAGAACAAGAATCTTCAGGTATATGAAAGGCTACTGTAAAGAGGAATAAAACAAAGTGTACATGATATAAAATAACAGGATTAAAATGCAACAAGGGAGACTCAAGCCAGATATTAAGAAAAACTCTATAATGGTAAAGATGGCTAATGACCGAAATAAAGGGCTAGGGAAACTGTGGAGTCTCCACCATTGCGAGTCTTTACGAAGAGGTTAGACAAATGTCTGTCAAGGATTGTATATTGGCAGACTTCTTGATGGTCCTGTCCACCCCACTTCCTATTTCTGTATTTCAAAATGAGGTATCACTACACTCAAGTCAGCTCTTGCCAGTGCCACTTTTTGGGAAACAGTGCTGCAGAGGCATAGATGTGACTCAGAAGGCAGTGACACTATTGTGTCACACAGTGTGTCACACAGTGACACTATTGTGTCACACAGTGACAACCATGAAGGTATGGAGCCCTGGGATGGGGTGGGATGGACCAGGACAGCTTAGCTCTGCTTCATCCCTGTTGCCTGAAAACCATAGGTCTAGTTCTCAAATGCAGCAAAACTATTCAGGAAGGCTAAGGCCTGAGAAGGTGCAAATGCTCCATACAGAAAGAGGCCCTGAGAATTATTCTGGGTCTCCAGCTCCCAAGTCAATGGGATTTGTGTTAATGAATAGGTTCAATACATGTGAAATTCTACCCAAAACATCAAGCACTAAGACATGAAACATTTTCTGGGCCGTGCACTTGTACAGTATGTGAATTATCGCAGATTTATCCACTCCATATTGGAATACGCTGTACTATTAAGTCTGGATACTTTGACAGTAAAAGAAATTCATTTGGTGTATAATTCCATTCCTAGGTGTGCCAATTTTCTGGACCACAATCCCCTAGACTAGCTGGAATACATGTGTGTGGAACTCAGTTCAGTTCTGTTTATGTTGAATGGTGCTTTACTATGCAAGTTGTCCCATGACAGATCCCTTTGCATTTGCAGAGCAAGGTAATGGGATTATGTTCAGGTCTGGTACAGTAATTTTTGACATTAATATTTTTTTTTTCCTAAAAGTGCATAAACTATGGAAGAGATTGCCGTAAGGAAACTACTTTTCATGGTAGCAAACCCATGTTAGCAAGCTAACAGTATAGCCATTAAATGCTGCTGTAATTCTACAAGTAAAAGAAAATATTAAAAAATCCAGAGTGGAAGCTTT
Organism: Mycteria americana; assembly: GCF_035582795.1. NCBI lineage: Eukaryota > Metazoa > Chordata > Aves > Ciconiiformes > Ciconiidae > Mycteria > Mycteria americana. Next base: position 40,732,628 of record NC_134366.1, on the reverse strand, counting down.
GATTTGAAGATCCACCTCATTGACTACCTAATTCATTCCTAATGACATAATCATTGGTGAACAGTAAGTGCAATTCAGAAGGTCAGAATTCTAATATTAGTCACTAGATTTTATAACCAAAGTGCTGCTTTACTACCAGTTTCCATTCTTTATTGTCAAAAAGGAAGAAAACATGACCTGTTTTAAATATGGTGATAGAAGGCATTTGTACAAACCAAACATTCATAATTCAGTTCTGGCTATGAACTAGCCCTAAATGAAAATATTTTTATGTCCCTGTCCTAAGAATACATAAACAGAAATAAAGCCAGGCCATAGACAGATTGATTACTGCATTGTCTTCCTCATGGAAAATAAGGTCTGGATAGCCTGCTGCATTATTTGTACTAAATAATCAATATTTAACGGTCTTTTAACTTTACAAGTACATCTAAATACCCTTTTTTGAGAAATTCTAGTGCAATACTGTGAGCATAACTCATGGTCATATTCAGGTGAATTAATGATTCCCTGAAATACACCATACATAGGAAGTCATATTTCATCTGCATCTATTTCTCTTATTCATTACCTAATCTTTCAAAGCCCAAATCTGTCTGCAGCTCCTTCTGAATTTAAACAAAACATGTTCTAGTGGTCTCTTTCATAGCAAGGGCATAAATCTGTACATTTGCCTTATCACAGACCATCGAGAAAAGCCAGCGTTCAAATTTTTAAAAAGTTTACCATCCTTAGGTTCAATGCCTTAATAACCAATTGAATACCTACCTCTACCAGAATGGTTGCTAAAAGGTTTATAAAATAATTATTAAGCTGCCACTGACTTGCACCATGAATGGTGCAGGGTCCTGCATTAAAAGACAGTTGCACAATACGCAACACCTTTCTCTCCCTTCATGCCACTATGTAGGGACTTTGTCCATACCAACTCCAGCTGCATTGCAAGTTTCCCTTGAATTCAGTAAGAGAACTGGTGAGGGAGTAATGCAATGCAACATAGCAGAATGTATCCACACTTTGGTACTTCTAGAAGAAATGTTGATCAAACTTTAATCAGTTTTTTTCATATTGGTTTACTCAAAGTTTGCAAGTATCTCTTCACAGCTATTTAAAGTCAGACTTCCCCAATGTGCGCCTTTAAATGGATGTCTACTACAGATACACTTATTGTACTGATGAATGACAGGGAAAAAAAGGTACAAATTACAGACAACAGCAAACTTCTATTGGAAGGTCCAATTATTTTCCTACCAATGTATCTCCCTTGGACTTACTAACTACAAAGACCCCCTCGATGCAATCTTAAGATCCTAGTTCAGAAAAGGTTTCATGCACGAGCTTGGCTGTAAACAAGTGACCAAGTTTCATTAAAGTCATCAGGATGTAACAACCCACTCAAGTCAATGATATGCCAAGTGTTTTTCTCAGTCATGCTGGCTTGATGAATCAGCTTTCAGCACCAACAGCCTGAGTCCAGGTCGATCTCTCTGAAACCTGGTAAAAGTTCTACCACCCTGAAAGGAATAAAAAGCATCACCTTATGTCATCCTTTGCCTCTGATGAAGTTAAGCTGAGTATACATTAGACATTTTTTCTGTAAATATATTGCTTATTTTTGCACTATGTTGAACTGAAGAATAACATTGTCTTTTAAAGTAGCATCATTTCGCAAATGTCAGTGTAATTTTCCCCAAAGTATCATCCATTAGTTATAAGAGGTGCAAATGAAAAGGATTTTAAAATTGGCATGGGGGTAGAGGAATAAGGAATAATGCACTAACAGTCTAGGTGGTGGCTGGATTTTTGGCAAGCTTTCAAGACAGAAGGAGAGAGAGAGAGAGGTGATCACCTGAACTTCTTATACATTTTTATACATGAAGATAAAAAGGATGAAACTATCAGGAGGTGTGAAAGCATTTCGAAGGCAGGAATTACAAACAAGGACGCACTGCAGTGCATAAATGCACATACATATATCTATATATATAAAAAATTCACATCTATATGTACTTAAATGAAAAAGGAGAATGAGACAGCTTGGCAGTTAGGACTCCGTGTATCTCATCACATCCAATGGTGTCTTACAGTACTGGAACCAGTCATTGACCCAAGTTATGGATCACTTCTAGTCTGAAAGACCTAACATGATTGAATTGTATGTGCAAATCAGAGCTTGATTAGGAAACCCAGAAGAGGTTTCAGTAATATTAGGTTTGCAACTGAATTTTTTCACTACCTGATTGGGTTTTGGATTTTTTTCATGACCTCCTAAGTTTTCATGGAAAAACTGAACAGCATTTTTTTATCCACTTTCATCAATCAGTCGTGGGTGAAGAGAATTTTGACCAGTATTAGTCACAGTTACATGCACCACTGTTGCGACCTATTCAGAATATTAAGTTAAAAATGTTTTAGATGTTTATGAAAACACAGTCTTTAAAATCTCTGTGTAATTGTTGCCAATACACCGATTTTAATTTTTTAAGTGAATTTTCTTATTTTGACATCTGTATGGCTGCCATTCACTCATTCTTCTCTGTTTTCATTCTTATGGTGCGCACATACATTTGTATGAATAGCACTCAGTTCAAAAACAGAGCTAAAGACATTTCCTCTTCTTCCTCTTCCCATTCTGCCCCTTGACCATAAAATCATGAAAAATTATAAAGCAATGGAAAAACATGTCACCAAACAGCAAATAACCTCAGGCAGGAGACCTTCTGCTTCAGCTTATTGCTGCATTGATTCAAACCATTGACTTCCACCTATGACTTGCACCACCTTTTAGCTCAATACCTCAATAATCAGTTTATTAGCTATTCTGGTTATTGTCTCTTAAAACTGAATGATTTTGGCCTCATCTGGTAGCCAAGCTCAATAGTTTAATAATCAGGTTATTAGCTATTCTAGTTATTATGTCTCTTAAAGCTCTGAATGATTTTGGCCTCACCTGGTAGCCAAGCAGTGGGGAATTACATCTCAAGAAGCTTTACAGGACAGAAAAAACATGTCCCATCCCACTCTACTTTAGGATCCAATACTCAGAAAAATGTAAGACACTTATCCAGTACTTTCTCACATCCTGTATTCTTCTAAACATCAGTATGGGTTTGGCTCAAGTTTAACTCCGCAGTGTAATATAACTCCACTGCTATAGAGGAGGAAGACAATACATATACTTAAAGATTAAGAGAGAGCAGAGAGACCATGCTTTCTCTTAATTGTTCTGGGAAATACGATGGTAATAAGAAGGCCTCAGGACCCTTTATTTTGTTGAAAAATCTCTTGGTAATCTGTGCAGATCTTACTATCTTCCATGTATTTTAAATACTCTAACATGAAGTATAATAGTTCATGGTCAAGCAAGTTTATACAGTCTATAAAATACAACATGAGTATTACAAAATCCAAAGTCTTTGGATTCGCATCTCACTTTGTAGTCACTGTCTGAAGATCATGTCTCATTTAACTATGGGCTTTTCTGCAACTTTTAGAAAAGAGACTTCCAAATTTGAGGGTACAATTAATTTGAACTTGCTTTACTGAATACCCATGATTTTACATACTCCCAGTTTTCAAGTACACAAAATTAGCCATGCAAGTTTGCTAAGTGCAGTTTAAGCAGTGGTTCCTTCCATATTTAAGCCTCTTCTTGCACCTCCTTAATGCGTAGAAAAAAGTAATACATCTTTTATAATGGGTGATATATATACAGTAATATATGGTATATACTACATAACTCGTTATTCAACTAAAACTTAGACACAGTCACTCAAGTTTGACAAACTATGCTTTTCTGATAATTTCACTGTAACGAAAGATTTTGTTGCTGCTGTTTTATTTAGATAGTTGGATTTTTTTTCATAGGTTTGGGGAGTTTGATGGCAGGATTGACTGAGAGGGGATTGCTTTGTCTCGTCTGGCTTCATCAATCAAATGTTTCCAGTTTCAGAAGCAACCTGTGGATGCTGACGCTCTTATAACTCATTTAAGAAGTAACATATCTGCATTTGAGTGAAAGACAATGTAAGAAGTAACCTGCTTTTAATCATCATAAACATCAAAGACAGCAAGAAAAGAAGAGCTCAACCTGTTTAGGCTCTTGTAGTAGCTCTTCCCTTTCATAGCTTTAAACATGAAAATAACTTAATGAAAAATTCTCTCTTGGCTATCTCTAATACACTTGGGATTAATTCCCCTCTGGAAATGTATGTCTCCCCATCAACTACAGATGAAACTTAGACATCTAACTTTTAGATCACTAAAGATAATTAAGATGAATACTGCAATGTAGGGGCAGGGAAAAAGTGTGGGTCAGGGGATGACGGCAGAAAAGTGTCTCCATATCTGAAGTTAGCCTGGTACAAACAAAAGTCTCTTTAGGGAGTGTATGGGTAGAAGACTCTGGCAGACAGGTGCAATTCATCTTGAGACATCATATTACTATCCTAAGATGCCATATGATACAGCCAGGGTTCACAGAACGGTAACACAACACATTTTCTTTCTTCTTGAAGCTGTTTGTCATTTTCCACGCTGTTTCAGATAGAATTATTCTTCAAAAAAACATTACATTCTAAAATATTTCTTAGCTAAAAGCATCATCAAGTCTCTTTCACAACTTGTTAATGGAACAAAAACCAGTTAGAAACTGTGTTCTAGGTACTGTAATGGGTGCTTACTGCTGCATTCACTGAATCCATCAGTGGCACTTCACAGACATCTAGCAAGCCTATTTGCTTCATAAATCATTGAAATGCGTGAAGACCTTTTGCATAACCCAGAAATATTCTTTAAGTGTTTAACATCAATAATAATGAAAACTGGCACCACAACAACTTAAGCAATGTAAAATACGGCATCGTAGGGTTCAGCTTGACTTTCATTGAAGGATTTCTAAAAATAAGAGTACATCATCAACAGTGACAGCTTGCTTAGTGACTCAACACAGTGGGAAACCTATTGCTCTAGAGGACTATGTTCTGCCTCATTATTTAATACAGACATCACAGCCATGCTGTTCTGTTTTCAGTTCTTAAATGCATGATGCAGAGGAACCTACACCTCAGTACTTCTGCCTTAAAGAGTGAGAATAATTCAGAGTTGTTAGATCTGCACTACTGATAGCATACTATCAGCATATTAGTGCCAAGTTACATAATTTATTGTGAGAGTTAGAAACATTTGATAGTCTTTCTAAAACCTCAGCTGCTGGAATCAAGAGATTGTATGAGAACATCTGCTTCCATTTTCTAAGCGTGCACACTTCTAGCACTCAGTCTGTGAAGAAAAGCTCTAACCCATGAACAAAATACACTGTAAAGGCTATGAACCCAAAGACATAGAAATAACTGGAAATTTTTTTTTAATTCTGTTTAGCCATATTTTTGAAAGCTCGAAGTTCACATTATTGCCTTACTAATATTTTATACTTTAAATAAATCATCAAGGAGCCTATGAACAGGAAGAAAAATGAAGTGGAAGAGAATGGGAGACAGTGGGGAAATGGGAGGAAGGAGAGATGGGAAGGGGACAGACACGAGACAACGATCTGGGTAGCGTTAGTGCTAAGAAGAGGCAGAAAAGACCTTGTGGAGGAAGAGCCAGGACTGGCAGTATATGTGGAGAGATACTCATGCAAAGAGAGTCAGGCAAAAAAGATCACAGGCAACAAGTGAAACAATACTGAGTATGGAAAAATTGGTACTGGCGACCACTGGATACAGGCAAGGCAAAGAGAAGCCAAGGCAGGAGATAGTCAGGAAAGGGTCAAAGAGAGGGAAACTGGGATTGTCAAAGCAGGTGACTAGCACTGTGAGAAGAACTGGGAAACAGCAAGGCATGAGATAGAACTGGGACAAGAAGCTGGAGAAGCAGAGGCTGAGGCTTAAGAAGACTAGACACATGATACAAAGACAGGTGCATGTAAGATACTAGCCAGAAGTAGAAATGGGGTTGCGTGGACTCCTGCTTTTTCCTATGCAGCCTCCCCAGCCCTTATACAGAATTTCTTATATGACATGAACATTATTAACATTGCAACATAACCACAAGTCCTACGGTGGATTCTTTGATTATGTTATTATACACATATTTTCCAGTTGTTGTACTGGAAGAAGAGAAGATCTGCCCAGTGCCATCTCCAGTCAGGGGTCCTTCTACCCATGACACACATCCCAACTGAAAGCTCTACCCAGCAGCTGACTAAACATACATCCTCCTATTGATTGTAAAGGCTGCATGAAGACTGCTGCCCACGGAGTCCCCAAGGAGCTCTATGACTCTTAAGGTAGCCCCATACTTGCTCTGGGAATGTATTGGGATGCTCAAGAGGAAACAGCTTGCTATAGCAACTGCTTCATTTGTCACAGAGGCTGTCAGATCTGCAGCAAATGGGGCAGTGGATTGCAAAAAAGTAAAGAATGGTCTCACGGCTAAGGTAGTAAATGTCCGTATCACTACTTTGACTACAAAATTCCTATGGCCAGTATGGTGCTGGGGATTCCTCTCCTTTTCTAGGTATCTGCTTGAGAGTATGGGTTTCTCTATGGAAATACTGAATGCCTCTAAGCAACTTTTTCAAAGAATAGTACAGTCATGTGGTATCGGAGCCTGGGGAAGGAGAAGGGACCAAAACCTGGTTCCTGACTTTGCATGTAATTAGGAGAGACAAAGGAGATAGCTGTGAAAATACTTTGGTTTAGAAAGGTCAGAATCCTTTCTTTGGTCACTCTGACTTCTTGCTCCAAAATTGTATTCTTCATTTAAAAAGATGGCTAAGCAAATGGATTAAATAATAGCAAAATGAAAGCCACTTCATTCTGGCCAAACAGAAGGGAGTTGTTGTAGTGAAAAAGGCAAAAAAAATAATGTTGGTTCTATCCAAATCAATTTTTCTCCTGTTTGTTCATTTGTTTATTTTTCCTATTCAGTCATCTAATGAAAAACCCCTTATTTGCTGAGCTGTTTTTCTGAGTGCTCGAAATGGCAAACTGGAGGCAGTGGAAGACATGCCTTGAACATATAAAGTGCCAGGCAGTTCCAAGTACTAGCCCAAACTAGCTGCTGCAGACTAAGCACTCAAAATTAGTAGGTACTTTTGACATCTCTTTTTTCTGTGTCAGAGTTCTTTTCTGCAAAGCAAGAATCTCAGGATTGACTTTTTCCATGGAAAAATAATTTCCATGTAAAGATAATTTAATTATTGTTTGTACAATACTCATATACTAGAATGAGGAGCATCATAGAAATGCTGTCTTGAGAAAGATGCACGGAGAGTGCAGTGAAGCAAGCATGAGCTATACACAGAGGAATGGAGAGAAAACTTGATGCTGAATATCTACTCATTAGATAAGCACTATCCATTCTGTGCACTTAGTAAGACTGGAATCCTGGGGGGGAAAACGTCACATATGCTCATGTATTTGGTATTATCATAGTGGAAACACACACTGGGGCCATACTAAATATGCTAAGACAATCATACAGTCAGGACCATTTATTTTCCTAACTTTTGCATGCTTAACTTCAAAATCTCAGTGATATCTTTGCAATATATTTTTAATTACTATGTAATTTAAAGAAAAAAAAATACTGCTTGATAGCAGCGGTATGTAGGACAAAAGGCAAATTACATTGTCTTTTTTCACAAGGACGTAACCATTAGAAAAACTCTTAGCCATAGAATTAATTCTCTACATTACTTCTTCTGAAAGGAAGACTGAAATGCACTGAAATAAGCTATCTGTCTCAAATATCAAAAACATCCAGATACTTGGAGGAAAGCTCCATGTATCTGAAAGCAGGACAGAATCCAAAGGTGTAAGATAAAGCCAAAGCTGCGATTTTGAGTATCCTGAAAGAAAATGCTAAAAATAAACACAAAGAATTGGAAAATACGAAAAGGTGAGACTTCAACAATAAGAAGCTGTAGTGGATACAGCGCAGTTTCTTTTCTTCATAAAACACTGCCAGCATCTCTCCACTTAAGGTTATTTTAGCAAAACTGTACTCACCCCACTGCAATTACTGTACATTGATGGGAAAGATGTTTATGCTGTGGCTAAAGCTGAATAACTAACTGGAAATTGCTATGCAGCATAGGCAACTGACAGCAAAAATGAGGAAGGGGTGATATATTGGACCTTTGCTTAAAAATATAGTTACACAGAATCTGGCAAACTCTTCAGGGTGTAAAATACATTCCCATAAGGTAACTATAGAAAGTTTCCAATTTTTAATTGCTCAATATTTACTACTCTGCTAGTTGTTTCCATGGGACACATGCAAATTGGCAGCATTTATAAGCTTTCTTCAAGCTTTTTGCAGCACTCTAGTAAGGGATAAGGGTAAGAGATTGAATAATGGGATTGCATAAGGGGGTAAAAATGAAAAGAAACTTCCAGAGAATATTTTATGTGCAACCAACTCTAAAAGCTCCGGAGGCGAGTAGGCTATACCTCCCAATGATCCCGCTTCACACAACATCGTATCTTCCCCTGAACAACGGCGTCCCACATTAGGCACGGTGCAAAACTGAGCGGAGATACAAACACAAGCACTGCCAGAATTATTCATGTTGTTTGTCTCATAGAGCCTGCATCCACTTTCACGCGCTTCCCTCTCAATTTCCCTACCTTGTTCTAGATTTTTTGGTCTCCTCTCAGTTTTCTATCCCTAGTGTATCATCTTTGCAATCTTACCCATCCTTTTCTCTCTTTATTTTGTCAGTTATTTGAAAAGCGAGCAGTAACTGCACTTTGTATTTCAGAGGCCTCTAGAAAAATAGTAAAGGATTTGTAAATAACCCGTGTGCTACTGGATAATACATGCAATTACTGGGGCCAGGCGGATGCCATGCTACCAAGTCTCTATGAGAGGCAGTGAAGTGGTACTTCCCCAAAGTCGGTCTGCAGAAGACGGCAGTGCACTCGTTCGCAGCATAAGGAGCACGCAGACAATCGGCTCTGCTGATGCTGATGGAGGGCAGGACTCCTCCCCGGCCCCTGCTGAGCCTTGGCAGCCTGCTGAACCATAAACGCCATGGCCTCCAAAACCCAACAGTAGTACATTATATGTTTTTGCTTGACAAAGGTGTAACTCTGCTCCAGTCCTACTTCAATTAACTAGCAGAAACTGTAAAATGAAGCAGGACCAAAACCGAAGAAGTCAGTTTATGGCAGTTTCATTTCACTTTTAAACTTATTTCATTGCTTTTCTGATTTGCCCAGAAAAAGAACAGGATGCATGTTAAACCACAAGAACATTTGACCACAGAATAAAATAAGTTATACTTAGCTAATGCCAGGCTAATGATGAACATGAGCAAAATATTTGTGATTGGCTGATAAAAATAAGATTGCATTGATGTTAATGTTGCATTAACCTTATAAAATAGCTGATTTGGGGAAGTTAGAGTTTTTGAGTGATGAGTGCTTATACTCTCACTTGAAATCCAATTTCATGCTAGGAGGTACTCGCTGCACTTACTATTCTGTTTAATTTTTTAAAATTAAGGTCCCTCAACAAAGGATTTTAAGTAAAAGATCCTCTCAGGGATAAAAGGATAAAAGAATAACTTTTAAAGGAGTAGGAAATGCTGGACGGAGTAAATAGACACATTTTTAGTGCAGAGGGCGGTTGCCAGCAGAGCATTACAGAGCTACATATTCTTAAGGGATATGGAACAGGAAGGAAGAAGTAAGGTGACAATGTCTGATGATGATACTAAGCCAGTCAGAGAGCTGACTGGAGCACTGCAAAAATGAACAACTGGGTACTGAAATGGCAGATGAAACTCACAAAGAGCAACAGAAATGTGGGAAAAAGTAGAATTTTATATATAACAATCATCGCCACGGAGGAACAAGATCTTGGGATTCTAAGGTCTACGAAAAATAATTTTAATGGCCACTAGTAGCCAAAAATAAATTGAGTATTAGGACATATTAGGACAGGAATAGAGAGCAAAAGGAGAAAACGTAACTGTATCATGTTATAAATCTAAGAGTGTGTCACATCTTGACTACTGTGTACAGTTCTGGCCTCCCACTATTTCAAAAAGGATATAGAATCAACAAACTTTCAAAGAAGCAGAAAAACGATAATTGCAGGCTTGGAATGGCTTCCATGGGAGGTGTGCTAAGTAGGTTAGGACTCTTCAGAAAAGAGACAACTGAAGAAAGATGTTGCATAGGTCTTTAGTATTCTGAGTTGCTGGGAGTAGTAGCAGAGCAACAAGGAAATTTGAATCTGTCACCATACCCATACTATAGAACAGATTATCCGTGCAAGCTCTTCAGTTCCTTCACATTGGAGATGGTTCACAGATGCCAATGAACAAAATATCCAGCAGGAGGCAAAGGACTGTAACCCTTCACGCTTGTCATCACTGAATCTATTGCAAAAATAATAATAATAACTTAAAGGGGGCTTTGGCAGTTAACAAGAAGTGAAAACTAAACAATTCTGCTTTGTTTATTCCAAATTCCAAGAGTGTGAGTCTTCCCTCAAGATAACGGGCAATAATCTACAGAAATACATGTATGCGTCTTTCACATATATGTAAAAGAATATTAACACACATAAGTGTTCAGCATTTAGATGTTCTTCTCGTACCTTAATTGAAATATTTACTTTTCTTCCCTATAAAAAACAACTGTTGCTTTACTTGGGGTAAAAAAAGGTTAGCTATTAGACACATAAACCAATGTTACCCCATTTGTGAGATTACTCATTCCAGATGTTTAAGAATTGTTTCTGCTCAAGGCAAAATCTGTTGTTCAGTGTTCTTCTCTACTCTACTCTACTTTGCTCTACTCTACTCTACTCTACTCTACTCTCTACTTTTCTCAGTGTTTTACCTCTATTCAGCACTTGTGAGGCCACACCTGGAGTACTGTGTCCAGTTCTGGGCTCCCCAGTTCAAGAGAGACATGGACATACTGGAAGTCCAGGGAAGGGCCGCCAGGATGGTGAAGTGACTGGAGCATCTCTCCTATGAGGAAAGGCTGAGAGAGCTGGGACTGATCATCCTAAAGAAGATAAATACCTGAAGGGAGGGTGTAAAGAAGATGGAGCCAGGCTCTTTTCAGTGGTGCCCAGTGACAGGACTAGAGGCAACTGGCACAAACACAAACACAGCAGGCTCCATCTGAACATCAGGAGACACCTTTTCAGTGCCTGACTAAGCACTGGCACAGGTTGCCCAGGGATGCTGTGCAGTCTCCATCCTTGGAAATATTTAAAAGCTGTCTGGATGTGGTCCTGGGCAGCCTGCTCTAGGTGGCCCTGCTTGAGCAGGGGTGTTGGACAGGTGGCCTACAGAGGTCCCATCCAGACTCAATGATTCTGTGATTCTGTTTTTGCTTCTGTCTTGTTTTCTACCAAACAAAGACTAATTAAAGACCAAAAGTGTGTGTGTGTATATATATGCATATACACACACATACATTTATTATGACCATGCAAAATGTTTCTTGGTTCCTAAGTTACAAATAAGAAGGATAGTTCTATCAAATGGGACAACGCTCCTGATATTGATGCAACAGACTGTTAGATTTTCAAGACAGCTGCCTGTAACTAAATACCTATTCAATGATTATTCTCATGTCAATCTGAGCAATAATAATTACTATGTCAGGGTAAGATCATAAAGATAGAGGTTTGTGTAAATTTTTTCTTTCCTAATAATTTTCTGAGAAATTACCTTTCTAGCCAAGAAGACGTCATGAATTATTGATATTGATTTTTATAATCTTTTCCTTAATATTTAGTCCCCTGTTATGAATTAATCTGAATTATTAATTGAGGCATTAAAATACATATACACGTTATAGTAAGCCAGCTGAAGGACTAGGTTTTTTGATGCAAGCTCAGAAAGCAGTCTTTGCAAGAACTGGTACTGAAAGTGTCCTGGAAGAATTACTCTTTGGAATAGAAATGGCAAACTAATTTATCTGTTCACAAACCATTTTATTTCCTGCCTCAGCATGAAATAAATGTATTCAATAATAGATCTAAAGTATTTTGCTCAAATGTTCTCGGGAAGGAGGAAACAATGTCTTTGGGCTACAGCAGTGAAATAGACAAAAGAACATGACCTGTGATGAGCAGTATCCAGAAACATTTTTCCCTGGTGTTTGAAATTTATTCCCATGCAGCAGAAGATCTATTCAAAATCTGCCGAAGTCCTGTTCAGGGGCTTATGCTGCACACAGATCTTTTAAGAGCTCTTTACACACAGCAAATCTCATGGCTACTGGCTACTTGTGTTACTTCAAAAATCAACATTCCACTCAGTATTTTCTGTCAGTTTGACAGGCTGAACTTGGGATACTGTCCATAGCTGACCAATGCAGGCACGGGCAGAGAACTAAACGTGAAGATAGTTTGTTAATCTAGATCAAGAAACCCCAGAAACAGTATAACAATAGTACAACATTGTACATATTCTCATTTTAATTTCCTTTAAGCCTACACACTTTGGCATAACAAGCCTAATAGCTATTAAAAGAGAACAGAAAATTCTCCAAACATGTGAAAGCATTTGTAGGAAAGTCATTATTGTTACCATTACTTTTGCTGAAACTCTACTGGGACCACAGTCTTTTTATTTTTTTATTAGCTCTCTACAAATAGGATGTGAATTCCAGCATATGCACTAATCAATACTTTCTCCTTCAGTACCCTGAGAAAATAAGGGATTCAGATGATATCTCCTTAAATGTCTTAAGAGAATGCCTATGGCAACTCATATGCCTTAAATGCCAATCTGAAAAAAAAAAAAATCCAACCAAACAACAACAACGAAAAGCTAAGCACATCTTCCCCCTCTATCTCCAAACATTCACAGGGTTTCATTGCACAGTCGGCTACTTTCCATTCAAAGGCGTTCTGAAATAAAGCTTATTAACACTTAAGGTCGGCTCTAAAGCTACCATAAAACTCAACAATCCACCTTTTTCAAAATATGCAGAACATTTTCAGCAGTCAAACAGTAACAAAGACAGCTGTTTTACCCAGTGCATTAGAGGCCTGATACAAAGCTATTCATTAACTTCAGGGGGACTTAGATCAACTTTTTTCATTCATTAAGGCTGTTCTTTTCTTTCATTAAGCCTGGACCAAAGATTTGTCCTCTGTTCAGAAGAGAAAAATATCTTATTAGTTTATAGCATGATACTGTACAATTACATTGTCTCTGCCTATTTGGGTGGTTGCATTTATTTGATAGTTGATAAAATGTTTCCAAAAGAGTCTGACCACAATTAAGCACTTAACCAAAGTGACTAGATTCCCAAAAACTGTTTTTCAACAGGAGTTCCCAAGTACTGTAAGCTGTAATGTTCTGCCAAAGAAAGAGTGTGCTGGTTGGCAGAATGGCTTTTTTTTTTCTCTCCTTTTCTTCTTTTTTTTAACACGGCAAGCAAGAAAAATGTCATTTATTCTAGCAAAATATTCAGGTCAAAATTTGCCCTTCTCACCATTACGGTGAAGGGGTTTGCTTAGTCTATAACAGCATTTGAGGAGCCATGAGCAGCACAGCTGTGGAACATGTGCCGAAGGAAGTGGGGACACGGATATGGGATTGCAGCTTCAAAGCAGAAAGCTCACTAAAAAAAAGAAAAACCTACTCCATTCTCATTCTTGTGCTTAGATAATAGCTCTGTATTACCCACATTACGGAATATCAGTTTCAGATCCCTCTCAGATGATCTCAGTTCACAGATTTGAGATGTCAGAAATGGGGTAAGACCATTCTGAATGAATCACCTTGCTGCTGAAACATCAGGGGGTGATAAGACAGCTTGGAGAGCCAGCTAAGACGAATTTCAAAGAAAGCAAGGCATGACAGCAAGTATCTGCAACTATCCCTGTTGAACATTAGAAATATAATTTAACAAGAGAAAATTGGCTTTCCCAGCACAGATTGAAATAAGCAGATGAACAATGACTTTACTTCCCACAAGACTTCAATTACTCAAACTTAAACAAAAACAAATTCAGAAACGCAACTGGAAGAATAAGAGTCATAGTTCTAGTGCTGAATCAACTTAACAAATGTAATGGTGTAACACCAATAGAGTAGTTGTTGTTCTAATAGCTATATTAAACCTCTGAGCATAATCAAAATGACTTTGATATTTCCATGAGGCAGAGTAAACTCAGACTGAGTACTATGCTTAAACCATTAACAGTATTGTTGCCTTCTTGATGATTAGTTTGTGTTTGGAGTAATTTACTATATTTTACACTAGAAAAGGAGAAATTATGCATTAGGGAAGGACCATTCCTTCTTATTTGTCCCTTTTTGGAAATGGAGAAGTTTATCTGGCCCTTAGCATAGTTTTCAAATTTTGTTGCTCTCCAAACTGGTTAAAGTTGCAAATCATCATCCCAGCATCGGGTGGGCTAAATTCTGTTCTAGAACATGTGTATGCAATCCTCAACTAAGCCAACTTCCAGGGCTACTCTATGCGCGTACAAAGGGAGAATTGAGTCCTCTTCATTACTTTTATGTGTCTCTTCATAAGGATATTCATTTGTACAACGAAGCAAAAAAGTTAATAGATACACATAAACAAATTAGTAATCACGTGTCTTTCTTGGCTGGCCCTAAGGTAAGGCCCGTATGTTTTAAGCAGTGCCCCTACTGAAACGTAACATCTCCTAAGCGGTTTTGAAGGCTACTTATCTCTCCATCAGCATCCCGCAAGTGAACGCAATATGCATTATGCAAAGCATTAGCTGGGCACCTGACGTGGGGGTGGTCTCAATCTGGAGTCTCATTTCCCAGACTAGCACAGGATGCAAGTGTCACAGAGGCAATGTGTTGAGCTCCCAGGAAAGCTGAAAGAAAGAGGGGATGTATGCCCCCAGTGACGCCTGCAAGCAGAGAAGAAGTTGGAACTCTGGTTAGAAGGATGGCATGAGACAAAGCCTAAAAAATGAAAGGATGTAAAGAGATGAATGACACAGGCTGTGAAGGATTTGGCAGGGTTCCAGCAAGGATTCAGGATATCTTAAAGGAGAGGGAAAGGGTGAAGAACAAGAGGGGGGAAAAAATAAAGAGTCTGATTTATACCAACAAAAATAGGAAATTCAGCTAAAAGGCTGACAATCTGTTATCTGCTTATCACTCTGCATAGATATTTCAGTGGTATCGGGCAGTAGAGAGTGTCAAATTTTGTTCATGCTGTTACACCCACACACAGCTCAGCAGGTTAAGACTGGCGTGTTCTATCTTAATCGTGCCTGAGTCAGTCCAAGCACGTACTTTTGTAAGGTGCTTTTCTCTTTACAGTCTTCTTTTCTTATTTTTATTAGCAAGATCAAAAAGGGCACATACAAGAGAAGACTAAAACAAAAACCTTGTAAGATTTTATCAGGTCCAAATTAAAACTGTTAGTGTGCTCCTATCAACAGACTATCCAATGGCACTTGAATGCCAAGCTCTTACCAGGGTTTTACACTCTTACAAGGTGCTGACTTCTTCTGACGGAATTTGTCGCTCAGTGTTTCATACCACAAGAGTAGCATCCACTGTACTTACTCGTTTTGCCAAATAACAGTTGTTCTCAGGAGCCATTAGTGGAGCACAGCATGGCTTTTCACATGACAAATACCACTGATGGAATGCTAGTCCGCGTTTCACATATAACAATACAGCTCAGTTACCGTGGCATAGTTACATACTGTGTCAAATAGCAGCCTCCCGTTTACGTCCACACTTCGGGTGAGTAGCCACCAAGTTCAGAACAAAGACAATGTTCAGTAGCAAAAAATAAAGGTGTTAATTCTGCAGGTCCAAAGTGTACCTGTAAAAGGGAAGTGGGAAGAGAGAGTGAGAAGGAGGAGGTACGAACTCTTTACATCTATCCTAGAATTTAAATGCCCTCACTCCTTCTTTTTTTTCCCAATGATTTTCATCAAGGAAAAAAAAAATTATGCATGTTCCGCATCTCTTTTACTTTCTTCCAGAAGTTTTGAGATACAATAAAAAAGGAGAAAAAATAATCACATCTGAGGATTTCTTGTACAGAGAAAAAATGAATCTCTCTTTTTTCGTATTGTAAATTCAGTTGCACCTGGTGAACAATAAAGAATTAAAACCTTTGTTTTATTTCAGGTGGCCAGTTGTACCTGTTCTCCTTTTGACAACAAACAACACAGAAAAGGATGTGTCTGGGATCGGAAAAGAGCACACGTTACACACCCCCATTACAGGAAGACACTATATATAGTTTATTTGACAAATTACACTGCATTAAAAGGGGAAATGCCTCTGCGAGGCCAAAGACAGACAGGCACGTGCTGCTGATCTATGCCTTTGCGATACACTAATGACAATAGGAGCAGCTCAGTTTGCAGGAACCTCTATTAGCGGGATAGTAGTTCACATACAAGAGCACCACCTGAATCCTTCTCAGCAGCAGGGTGCCTGGAGCTGCCTGGCTGAGGAGCAGCTGACTGGATCACAAGGATATTACAGTACTGCCGAAGTAAAGCTGAAAAATCTCTGTTTTCCTAAATACCTTTTAAACCTCTCCATAATTTCAGTTGAGGAGCTTCATGCTAATCTGCCAGTCAACCCACCAGCAAATACTTCTCATACATACTTCCCCTTTCAGAAAATTAATTTTTACATTAGAAAAGATTCTGTTTCATTCAAAAGTAGTTCTACACATTTTACAAGTTTCTTACTTGTTACTAACTTCTTACATGTTACTAACAAGTAAGCTTTCCCTTATACTAATGTAGCTGAGGGAAGTATTCTCAAGGGCTAATGTTAACCTAGGGAGTCACATTTCCCTAAACTGCCTTTATCGTTAATGGATAGAAAAACACTTCGCTAGAGAGTTAATTCAGCAGTTCCCTGGCCCCAGAGAGCCTGTCTCTCTTGTGGTCTCTGGGGGGAATCTGGAAAGACTGGACGACGTTAGCCTTTCACAGCATCTCTCTCCACGGAACACCTGAAAGGGCTTGTGGTTGTTTGACTGAGATTATGGAAACAACAGAAATACAAATGAAATTTCCTCAAATATATACTTCATGTAACAAAATAATGGGATATTAGGTACTTACTACAATAAAGCAGAATGAGGAGAGAAGATGTGTCTACCTAGGTTAGATTCCTATTTTCAGAAGGTTAAGGATTTTTTTAATTTATGAAACAATCCAAACACAAACCAGGCAGAGTTTGTGGTACAACTTTTTCAGGATTCCAAAACAACTTTGTGTTAATTGATACCAGCTGCTGTATGAAAGGAACAATCCCATGTAACAGAAGAATTTGATACATGGATGGGAAAAGAACAGTAGTGCCTGAGATGTTTTGAAAACAGCATGTTGAAAATGTTTTTCTTGAAGTCCTGGAATGAAATGTAGGAAGTGTAAAATCCGAGAAAGCTGAAGCATCCAGACACAGAGAAGATCCAGAAGACCTTCCAGCATGATCTCTGTTACCCTGAGCAGCAGAATGAAGTCCCAGTAACGTTTGAATTTTCTGAAGAAAGAGAAGTTCACATGAAAGCATTTGGCCAGTGACTGGGCAACTGGCCTAACCGAGCACAAACGGATCTCCATAGAGCGTTCTGGTGTTTGCCTCTGATTCACCAATACCGAATCACGTCTTTCCTACACAGCCTATTTTCCAGTGTCGACCTCCGCCTCTTTCCCTCTGCTCTTTTTCAGGGAAATACAAGCCAGTGGTGTAACACCCCTTCCCTAAACGTAGGGAAGTATCTTTCACCACCAGCGCTGCCCTCTCCCTTCCACCAGATAGAGAGGGATGTTTCAGCGTGTGCTCAGCTCATCGCCTCTTCGAGGCATTCATCGCCTGGCGTATGTAGAGGACAAATCTTTTTCCCAAAGCCTTAGTGCTTTACTTATATGGGAAGAAGTAACACAGATACCAAGGAGAGACAAAGGTGCCCGTTATTCAGTAAAGAGTTGTTCAAATGCTACGACACCACTGCAGACTGTTGCATGGCCCACATCCACTTTAATTTCTGGTCAGTGAATTCACAGTTTGTGAACAGATTGATCAGTTACTGTTTGTTAATATACCTAATCCATGCATGTTCCTGGTTTCCATGCTTCGGGAAGCCGGGTAACATGGCGTACAGGAAAACAGAATTACTTTGCATGAATGCTCTAATCTCCAGTTCCGAAGCGTAACAGGACCACAGCAATTCTATCTTGTTGTAGGCATCAGTTGCTGGACCACAAGTTTATTTCAGCTGAAGTGAATATAAAATGTGAGGCTAAAGGCTTGATCTTTGCTTGAACAGAAAATTTTTTCAAATCAAGCAGTAACTTGTTTCCACACAGTTAAAATAACAAGCATATTAAGTTAATTTCTTGTTTAAGAATGTCTTCTGGGATCAAATTTAAATCACCCCTTTTTAATAATGACAGAGATCTATTTACAGGCAAATGTCAGTAAGAGGAAGCAGCATTTCAAGTTGTTTAAAAACCTATTCAAGAAGTTTTCACTGAGAAGAGCAAGGAACCATAAACAAGAGGGGCTGTAGCTGGATGCCATTGTAGGATCTGAAAAGAAGATTATTCCTTAGAAAACATGACCATGATATGATTATTTTTCTATGGATTGGATACACAGTGTTTAGCACTATACCCCTTCCAAAGATGTAGTTAACTTTCTTCAATTTTATAATAATGACGTATGACACAGTGTCCTCTGGGATTAATCACAAATATTTTTAAAAGATGAGGCTTCGTTATATCTTTGTTCTTTGTATCTTGGCTTTTGTTAGCGCATTTTAATTAGGATCTGGTATCTGCAATAAACAGTAAACATAAAGAGCTTTGCAAAAATGTATTAGACTGTTTGTTTTCACACTCTAATGCATATTTGCACAATTTTACCATGAAAAAAGGAAAACATGCTAAGCTCTTGGGCTCTATCCCAAATGTCCTGGAATAGAATCCGGAAATTACTAAGAATGAAACCAAACCACATCATATTTCAGCAATTAACCTAAGAAAAGAGGGCACACTCTCTATGTGAAAGATAGTTTTGTGGGAGGCATTTGTGAAGGAAAGAAGCTTCTAGAAGAGATATGCAAGCAACTATTTAGAATTTGATTTAATTTTCTTTGACCAGGTAAAAGCTTGATAAATGCACTGAGGTTATAAACTTTTTTTCTTTCACAACAGTGGAGAAAATATTTATCATTTATTCCTCGTTGTTGAAGCAAAATGTGTCTAAAAGAAATTGAGAATAAAAATACAGCCTGAAATTCAGTGCAGTACCATTTATTTTACCAGTTACACAGATGCCAAAAAATACAAAAGAACAACTTTGGGAATATGTAGGATAAGAGAATTTATAGTGGATGAAAAAAACAGATGCTGACAACAAACAGCCTTGGATATAGGGGACTGGATAAACGGACTTCATTATAATCATATGTATACTGATTTGAAGAAAGTTCTGGGGATTAATATTGCTTTTGTAACACACTATAACATCATATAAAAAAGAAACACTCAGAACTGAAAATGCCATTTGCCAAAGACAGATGTACTTTCATTTCAAAGTATTCCTATCAAACTCTATCAGAAAACTTGAAAGGTTTAAAATGTGGCTCTTGTGAACAATTGGTATTGATATGACACCTTGATAGTATTTGAACGTGACACAAAAGTCATAAAAGTATATAAGCAATTGTAAGGTGTAAAGTGATTTTTTCCCACCAAAGCTAGGCTTTAATGTGTTTCCAAATAAAACACAAGATTAAGTAATTTATTTTGTCATATGATTTATTTATGGGCTGAAACACTGTAAACAACAGATAAAAGATACAGACTCAGATGTCAAAGTAAAAGATGAAAATCATTACATTTTATTAGCAGAAGATATATAAAAATGCCAAAATGAACTGTAAAGAGAGGGAAAGTGTTATGCTCAGAGGTCCTGCATCAGAGTTGCATTTGTTTTTCCCACCTCCCCTAAAGGGGAATAATAGCTCTGAATTTAATTAAAAATCTATTTTTTAAGATTAAAGTAATGAAAAAGTTAAAAGACTGGATCACAAAGAAGAGTAACTGTGAGGATCTCAGGGAATATGAACTGATGAACTCCCTTATATTTTGTTTCCTCTCAACTATTTGTGGGAGGATCACTAGCGTTGCATAGGAATTGTTAGTCCTGGATAAAAGCAAGGATTTTATAAACCAATAAATTTTTCATTAGTTTTACATAAATTTTAGTAGCAATAGTTTAATTCCAGTCAAATTATTTCAATCAGATGAGTTGCTGCTGAATGCAACATTATACATTATATTAACTGGGGCATTTAGAAACCTGGTTCCTAACCGTGCTGCAATGCTCGAGGCATTGTTTGCCATACATTTTTTCTTAACATGTAAAATAAAAATAAAATAGGAGAGATAATGAGAATGAAACTAAAAAGGAGTTTCAGAAACTTCTAACCACTGAGATAATCAGAAAAACCAAACTACCTATTTAGACACTTGTAAGGTTTTTTAGTATATTTATATGCCTGAAGTTTTCTTGGTCCTCTTAGAAATAAGCCAAAAGTGTTATGAAGTAATTTCTCATGCTTCAATTTCATCTGTCCTTTTTCTCAGGCCACATACTGACACTTCAAGAAAAGACTGGAAGAAATAATCATGTTGCATTTGATCCTGACAATTTCTGAACCTGGACTTGGGGAAGGCAAAGTGATACATCCCTGCAAGTATGTTCACAGCACACATAAACATCTCAGACAAGTTCGGGTGGGGAAAGAGATCGTTCAGAACCATTTAAGGCTTGTAATTCAAGACCAACTTCTTCTTCATCTAGATATCTGGTAACAGATCATGGGACTAAGCATAACGTGGTCTCATGCAAAGCAGACACAGCATCTAGTCACCATTACGCTAACAGTTTTCAGGGCAGCTTCATCTGGAGCGTATTCTGAAAGTGCAATTCAAAGGTCACAAAAGTTTGGGAAACCATGGCTGGGGGCGTTTAAGGAAGAACCACCACCACGCTTCTTTCTTGCAAAGTGCAGTTGATTGTAAGCATCCTTGGCCAAGCTACTTGGCCATCCACTCTACTTGGCCAGCCTGAAAGAGGTGAGGAGGAGGTCATGAGAAAAGAATCGGTATTAATCTTCAAAGAACAGTTTCATTTTGGGGGGGTGCATGCCAATATTTACAGGTCAATGCTGGTCGACTCTAACCAGAATTATATAGTCTTTATTATAATCTTCATAATACTCGTACATTAACCTTCCCCTGTTTCCCGTTTTCCCTCAGTCAAAATCATGGAATGGCACCCAAAGGCCTGTACATAGAGCTTTCCAGTGCCAAATAAACCAAGCATATCTTTTTATGCTGTATGGTTTATAATTTTCTTGATCCTGACTTCAATGGAAATGCTGTGTGTGGAAGGATGACAAGATTGGGCCCTCAGGCAAGAGCTCTGTAGAATAATGTGTAGGAATGTTATTGTTGGAATTTTAAGAAACAACATCTCCTAGTTGGGCCAAACCCAGGCCATCTCCCTCATGCAAGTAATCAGACAAACTACTCATATGAGTAAAGAAAAAAGCTATGAATCTATTACGGTTTACTTGAAAAGAGCTGTATCTTTTGGGGACTCTTTCTCTGTTATCTACCTACAATTGTACTAATGCCATCTAGCTGGCAGGAGGGATGGTTTCCTAGCCCATTGATCCCACGATACAGATAATACAGATTCAGATGATATTGATCCTCCATTTCTAGTGGATATTTTGCCCTGTTTAAAAATGGGGAGAAACTTTGCTACCTGTGTTCCAGCGAAGTTAAGCAAAAGTATGGTTCCATACTGCCAAATGTGGCAACTTGTAACACTTGCTACCTGATGCTTAGCACACATCACACTAGCTATTGCTCATTTTCATGAGTAATAAAATCATTATTCATAAAATTGGAATTTATATACCTACTCAGAGAATTTCAACTTTGTGCTTTAAGCACTACAGCTCATAACAACTTGACCATTCTCACAGAAACATTTTTACCAGACTATTTGAAGACTTTATTAAAGTTCACAGTAACTCAGTGCAATTTTATGCAATTATGCAACATGTTTTGCACATGAAAGGAACACTCTGTCACCATTCCTTGTGCATGGAGTACTTTTTATCAATAACTTTATAAAATGTAGTGTCTTCTACTAGCAAGCTTAATGGAGTGAGGTGAGGAAGGAAACAGAAGGATAAAAATAACAATGAGAACACAAAGCTGTAATAAATTCTTAATCTTTATTGCTTGATGTACCCTGAGAAGCTTGGAAGTACAAGTCTTTTCCCTATGAATTTTGTCCTCTGTTTGCCAAACATTTTAATTTGTTGTTTTTCTAGCACTGAAGAAGCCAGCATGGTTTTGCCTTTTCCTTGCATTCCTGTCGGTGTGTTAAATTCATACTATTATATTTGTAAAGGTGTCAGCAGCAATGTGCACAGCTCTGGAAACACAGTTGCATACTAGAAAATTGCCGTGTAGTCCACCTATTGCTTTTCCTTTGTATAAAAGGCACGTTGCTTGTTAATTACACACCACAGTACATAGAACAGAGGGAAGTCAGGCAGGCAGTGAACACACTGAGCCATATCGTCCCCCGTAGTGCAAAAAGGAAGAGAATGAAAAGATGCACCAAAAATCTCTTCTCAAAGAGAGCAGTGCAAAAAGCACCCAATATCCCCATCACCCCCAGGTGAGTTTGTTCTGCGAACAGAAATCAATTGGTATTGCAGTGAGCAAGGAAGCTTCAGTAGTGAAAGGGCAGCATTTATCTCCGTGCAGTAAAAGCATCTGAACTTATATCTTCTGGACACCTAATACGCAGCCAATTGCATAGGACCATATTTTGTGAGGGGATAAACTCTGTTCACCAGAGACTTGCTGTTTTACTGAGCTGGGGGAAAACTCTTGCTAACAACTCAGGAAGCCAAACCAGGCAGACTGTGGCTCGGTGCTGTAGACCACCCAGTTAACCCCGAGTCACCACTTGACCACAACACAGCAAATGGATGTAGAATAAGGAGTTTGTTATGCTAAGCAAACAAGGCAGCAGGTACAGGCAAACACAGCAAACACAGGCAACACACACAACTGAAAAAAAGCCGTATTAATGGTTAAATGTGTAAAGAGATGCTACTTGCAGAGGTAAGGATCATGGGCAGCGGGCATAAACATTGACTGTAGAGGCCTTCAACAAGCATGGGAGACCTGTGCCGGTAAATTAGCTTTCCCCTCCCTCTCTCCACTCATTGAACTCAAGTAATTCCAATGGATGTTACGGTTTTTTAGGTGTCATTCTACATCTCATGCAGTTTAATCTCAAGTTTTAAACAAATTGTAGGGGGAAACATTTTGAGTATAAAAAAGTAAAATGCAGACTTGCTGTACAAGCCACAAAACCATGAAAAGATTTTTTAATATGACCATCAGAGACAATAGCTAAGAAAAAGAAAGCATATACATAAGAGACGTATTACCGATTATGAGAACAATAAATCACAGACACAGTGCACCAGCACTTAACAGCTGAAGACAGAATATGGAATAGCACCTAGCCACAAGGAGACAAGCTCAAATAAATGTACTTTTAAGTATGGAACAATCTACATTAGATATGCTGTGTTCACTAAAGGGTAGTCACCCTGCACTACTATCACAAACGGGTGTGTTTTCAGGTGCAGTAATGACAGTGAACATTTTATTGCCACTTCTGTCACTGTTCATTCACTTTATTTTTTACACATATTATTACTTTACATTGATTCCAGACAAAAGAGAAAACAAAAGGGTCGTGGCTTTAAAAACTTCTTTACAAGAGGCTTTACCTAGCTTTCCTCACAGAGGGCCTGATCCACATTCCACTGAAGTCAATATGACACTTTCCATTCCTTTAACGTGACTTTGTCCAAAACGAACAAGCATGTAGGAACCTGCACATATTGCCACTCAACTCACCCAAGCACCTGACGGCAATTTCATGGCAATTTTCTTTATCTTGTATTTTTGTACTCCATCTTATTTTGACTCTTTCCAACATAAAGCAATCCTGTTCTACAAGCAGAGCTCTTAAGCAGCATGTAATAATACAGCTGAATAATACAACTGCAGAAGCTGATAGCAGTTTATTAATTTGTGCAGTTTCCTTTAACTCATGACTACATGGGTGTGTTTTCTAAATTCCTATATGCATTATAGTCTGGATGAAAACGCCTGAGACAGGAGCCTTAAATACTGTACAAAGCACAAAAGGGCTAGAAGCCTTACCAGATCACAAAGCAGCCCTACGCAGCTCTGCACCACTACAGCCAACATGCCCATAAAGGCTCCCTTCCTTCTCTACCAACGATGGCCACTGGGAAGGGGAGGATGACACTAACAAGGAACACCAGTTTTTCAATGGGCGATACAACCGAAGGCGCCAATTGTAAATTGGTATGAATACTTAAGCCAAGAAATCTATCTGTACAGATTTATGCCAGTTCAGGATTTATCCCAGAAATTTTAAAACAATCCCCAAGAAACAGGCAGCTCTCTTTGGAACAATACCTGCGTCATGTTGTTATAACTGTTGTCTTCCAGGCAAAAAGACACTGTTGAGAGACAGTAAACACCACAGCAAGAAAGGAAAAAAAAAAAACCAAACAAAACAACCCAAAAGACAAAAAAGAGCTTGAAACATATTGGGAAAGCTGGGAAAGCTTCCTTTTCAGTTGCTCTGAGAAACATCAGTTCAATCAAACCAACGACAGTGAAAGAAGTGCTCTTTTTTTCAAATTAACATTTAAGGTAAGTCATTTTGTCAGACTGATAACCTTTTAACTGATGTTTATTTTTCCATCAGATTGCACAGGACAGGCTGATTAAAATAATCACTTTGTTAGTTTACCTTTAAATATGAAACTTAAATCAGAATGACCGAGTCCTATATTACTAAGCAGCCTTTGAAATGAAAAATGCCTTACTCCTAAGAGTGGTTATATTTTTATCATACGCAGCTTATTTGTCCACGTTCATCTCACACTGCTTTGATATTTGTAATAATCTGAATACTTGTTACAAACCTAACTGTGCCATCAAAAGAATAAGAGAACGAAGTGACTACACTAATAATTCAAACAGCAAAACTGTTTGGTAAAAATACCAAATGAAATTATAAAATACAATATAGCTTACATTTTGCCTTAGCTAAATTTCACAAAGGAGCTCTATATGGAGGGAAAAGCATCTTACTCATCTAGAACTGATTATCAGTGGCACTCGTTGCATAAATCTGTTTCATACAACAATGGAGTGGATTCTCATTTCAACTCTTTAATATATATATAAACCAGCAAGCACAAAATTTATTTTAAAAGCAGAGTAAATTCCAGTATTAATGTCCTTCATTTGGAGATACAGCAAAGAACCCCGACTGTTTGAGGAGCTTGCTGTCATCATGAGACGAGGCTGTATGACTACGGTGTACGTTCAGAAATACTTCTGGAGGAGCTCTGCTGCTTGCGTTTCAATATAAAAAAGGTGACAGAATCTTCCCATGAGTTTGTCCTATGCACATGTAATAGAAAATCAGCAAGAATAATTACTTCAGTTCAGCCAAAAGTTCAATGGAAGGTGGATACTTTGTAGTTAAAAAAATAAAAGAAATAAATGCTTGCAAGACTTAAATTTACAAACATGAAGATAAGCAGCTTTATTTTCTGAACTTGTGAGTAGTTCTACTGACCCCAATGAACTAAGTTCAGACTCCTTTTCTGTGGAAAATCAGTCTTATATGAGACAAGGCATTTTCTGCAGAGACAAAAACCTGTTTGGGAGTAAATTGAGAATTAAAGTGCATGGATTCCTTTTATCTGATCATATACCAGTGAAATAATAGAGATAATTCGAAGAGAGGAGAATAAAAATGGTTTGCATTGGAGATTCAATACTCTATTACTTAAGGATAAAGAATTTCTAATAGCCATTAAAACGAAAATCAAGGAATATATAAATTTTAATTTGGTCTCTGCTTCGTATCATAGTGTACTGAAGGCTTTCAAAGTGACTTTTAGAAGCTGGATTTTAGGTGTATGTCATGAAATTAGGAATTGCCAAAGGCAAGAAAAATCGGAGCTATTAGCAAAGCTAACAATAAAAAATTAGAACATCAAAAATCCCATAGTAAAAAGCTTATGTAGAATTGCTACAGATTAAGGCACTATTGAATAATATTGCTGTTAAAGAAGCCAATTATTTTTATAGAGCAAATAAATTTTTCTATGATAATTCATATAAAACTGGTAAATGGTTAACTGCCTTAATAAAAGGGGAAGAGAAATCTCAACATAACAGCAATTTATACAAAACAAGGGGTGATAATGAACAAGAATAATTAGGTACGTGGTATCTCCAGGGCATATTATGAGACTACATAAATCTGAAACTTCTGAAGATGATATCCAAATTTGGGGAATGAAAATTAAAAACTTGAGTCTTATCTATCTTTTCCTTAACATTGGAATAAAGAGGCTGGCTATGGTCCAAAAGACGCTGGGAACAGTCAGACCTCAGTGACACCAGGCAAAGATGGCTGTCCATCAGATTTTTTTTAATGCTGTATTTAAAGCACTTGGCCTCTTCATGCCACAGACCTTTACATTTTCTTTTGAATGGAGCTAAATGCTCCCTATTACATTACTGAAATCATTCCTATTTTGAAACAGAAGAAAAGGTCTTTGTGATTGTTCAGCTGTCACCCTTTTTTTCTCATTTGCGACAATACCAAAATGTTTAGTCAGCAGGATAAGCAAGGTAGTGAAAAAATATTCATGGAGATCGGATGGATTCCACAAAAAAGACTCCTACCATTGAACACAAACAAGGTATTTAACATTACTACTAGCTGTGCCTGAAATATTTTCTTCTCCCATAACTGGTAGCTGCAGTAGCTACTGAAAGACTGTATGAGCAGCATGAGTGGCAGGGCTGTATAGATTTGTTTGAAATAGTGTCTTAAAAAGGCAGCTCTTGAGAGCTAAAGCTCTCATTGAATTAAGTCTTCAAACTCAGCCTTTGTTTCAAAGAAACACTTATTAGATGGGATACCCTCATCAGAGCTCTCCCAAAGAATTTGTCCTTATTCATGAGTAAAACCACCTCTGGCTGAACTTAGTAGCCAAACCTACAGTGACCACAGTAAGTGAAGATCCAGTTTTATCCATGTCTTCTATTGTGGTATCAGGCAAATTCCAAGAATTTGCCTGATATCACAAGCAAAGAATGTTAGTCCAACAAAGACTAATTGCATTTGGTTATTTTCATACTGTTCCCATTTACTCTGTTTTGCTAGAAAGAACAGACTTGGTGAAGAAGTTGTTCTTCCATTTAGCATTTGCTATTCAGGAACAGAGTGACAATGCAGGAACATGGATGTTCAGGCGTCCTCCTTTTAACTCACCTACCTCTCACTGATGCTACTTGAAGAAGTTTTGTTTCATCCTGTATAAAGATTTATGCTGAGAAGAACAGGACACTTGGTCTCTGCATGACTCTTGGTCTCACAACTCACTCCAACTGACCCATGTTCTTCTGCTCAGGATGAAATTGATAGTCAAGGAGAACTGAGCACATTGTATGAAGTTTAAAACCTTTGAGTTCTTTCTTTCTCTTGTTTTCATTTTCCTTTGAAGTAACATGAAAAAAACTTGTCCCTGGGGAAGTCAAAAGCAATTGTGTTCAAGATCAGGATAGGAACATACATTGTCTGGAGATGGGTCATAACTAAAAGTGATGTATTTACACTTGTCTAGCTAAAAAGAACTCCTTTGTGTGGTGCCTTTGAACTATCTGAGTTCGGCTACTAATGTTGCAGATTGACACTTGCATTTTTTGCAAGAGAAACTGATTTTCCTTTCCAAGGTTTTTGTGTAGACTTGGTAAAGACAGGGAAAGGAATTACAAAAGGTCATAGAAGACATTACCAATTCTTTACACAGGTATCAGTCCCCCCTCAAGAAAACTTGGCCTTTGATGGGAGAATGGCTTTTGTTTTACAACTCCTGGGGCAAGGATGGTTACATCTCATTGGTGTGCTGGCACAATAGTAGATACCCTCAAGCTTTATGATTATTTAGCACCATGGGGACTATTAACTGCTGGTAAGACTGCAGTTTGAGTTATTGGATTTCAATAACAGTTGCAGACTTGGCCTTTAATCTAATTTCCAGTGTGCTGTTTTATTTCTGCCTCATCCAGCATGGTGTCAGCAATGCAGGATCAGGCTCTTCAAATTTGCTTACTGACTGCTAATAAAACTCAATGCAGAAATCACGGTTTGAAGTCAGTATTTAACAAAGGACACAAGACTTTTCTTACTGAGAGACATTTTAAAAATGTTTAAGAGTTTGACTTCTTGTGATCTCAATATTTTCATTTAAAACGGGTTCAATGAATTAGTGCATTTCAGAAAGGAATAGCAAAGCAAAAAATAGGCTTGTGTTCTCTGTGCTTTTATAACATATTAGAAAGATGTTTTTGGTAAAGAAAAGAATGTGTGTGTGCTCAAGGGATCTGTTGCATTCGCTTGGGCATCTTTCTATAGTACAAATTTACATTCTGTACAATTTGGAAGATTTTGTGACAATGGGCAAGTGACTGAGAATGTCACATGAATGAAGAGACTAGCTACCTGAAAAGTGAGAAAGAATGTGTTTTTTACAAGGACTGTACACACAAAACTTTCTTCATGAAAGAATTCTGCCATACCGAAGCTCTGCAAGGAAGGAGGAATCTACATCACATTGGGATTTTGGTCAGAGGGAAGGGAAGGAAAAGGGTTCAAGGAAAGAGAAAATTAATTGTTTGAAAAAGAAGGTGTGTCCTTTGCATGCCTTAGCTGACTTCAGATTTTAGAGGAAACGATGGCAGAGGAAAGCCATTTTCCTTTTCCCAGTCCCTGCTGAGACTACATAGAAAATTGGAGGACTGGTTTGGGTTTGTCCTCACTGCAGATCTTTGCAAGTCTTCAGACACTCATCCTTGTAAAGAGTAAAGAAAAAGAAACAACAAAAACTTAATTGTATTTATCACTATAGATCTTCTTGAAGAGCTCTATCTAGTTCAGATTTGGGAAAAGAAACTGGCTTTTAAATTTAGATATCAAATTCAATGGTAGAGAGCCTGACCCTTTGTAAGGGACTGAAAGAAATTTGGAATGTAGTTTCTGCATGTACTAATGTTTAGAGAGATTTTTCATTTCTTCAACACCTTCTACAGGATGCCCAGAGAAAACGAACTTTCCTACCACTTGTAGAACACATTCTAAACATCCAAAGAAGAGAGATGTGCAATTTCATAGAATCATAGAACAACTTAGGTTGGAAGGGACCTCTGGGGGCTGTCTTGTCCAGCCACCTACTCAAGCAGGTCTAATTAGATCAAGTTGCTCATGGCCATGTCCAGCTCAGTCTAGAATACCTCAAAGAATGGAGATCTTTGAGCAACCTCTGCCAGTATTTGACCAATATAATAGTAAAAAAAAAAATTCTTAACATCTAATGGGAATTTCCCATGCTCCTACGTGTGTCTGTTGCCTCCCTTACTATTGTTGTGCAACTCCAAGCAGAGTTTGTTTCTGTCTTCTCTGTATCCTCTGATCAGGTTGTTATAGACAGCAATAAGGTCTCCCCTTTTCTTTAAAGGCTGAATAGGCCAAGCTCTCTCAGCCTCTCCTTGTCCATCATGTTCTCCAGCCCTCTGACCAGCATGGTGGCCTCCACTGGACTGCCTCCAGTATGTCAACGCGTTTCCTGTACTAGGGAGCCCAAAACTAGACACAGTACTCCAGATGCAGTCTCACAAGTGCTGAAAAAAATATAAGTGCTAGTGGTAAGAAGATTACCACTCTGTATCAAAGGCTTTGACAAAGTCAAAGCATACAACCTCCATTGCCATTCCCTTGTCTCCAGCTCCAGCCTCCTTATTGTAGGAAGCAATTTATACTACTTTGAAATTATTACACTTCAGAGCCAAGTCAAAGTAAGTCTAACTAGTTTATATTCTCCAGTTTATTCCTTGTGTTCCGCTCCCCTGTGTGTAGATAAATGCCCTTAGATTTTCTGTGTAGTTTTGCTCCTGCAGTAACTTACCAACGTATCACTTATATCCCCACCTAATACCAACAGAAAAAATGAAAAGCTGTTCAATGAGGGCAGAAGTATAGAGGCAAATAATGGTCGTTGTCTTTAGTTGTCTTCACACTGGCAAAGTGAATTTTTTCCACTGTCTTCTGCTGGCCACTCAAACACTACAAAGGTTTATTCGAATAGGAATAGGGCCAGTTCCCTCGGTTCACTCAAAGGGGAAAGAAGAATTACAGAGAGAACAGAAATAAGACAATCTTCCCCTGGCAGCACTGCATAAAGTGTTCAGAGGAAACAGTTGCTTCATCCCTTCCCAATCTCTCACCGGTTATTACACTAAAATGCACCCCAGACAATCACTATCATAATGAGGTTAACGGATATGATAAATTCAGCAGAAGCGTTCTTTGTTTTTGATTGACTTTGTGGCTGTGAACTCCTAAATTCATCCTTCCCACACGCTACTCTATGACTGACAAGTATTTTTTAGGACTAATCTGAATATTCAATGACACATTTAAAGCTTTTGTGAAATCCTTGAATGAAAATTGTGGCAATAAAAAGTAATATTATTTTGAAAACACCTTAGAGAGGGAGTTCCTTCCTTTTCTAGGACACCCCTCTGGTGAAGAGGCATGCTGCTACATCAGATCACCAGAGAAGAAAAGACTGTGCTCAAGCACAGAGGATCCTGTGTACATTTTGCAGAGCCAGAGGGCAATTACTGTACTGTCGTCTGGCCCACACAAACACCGTATGAGGAAAAAAGAAAATTTAAAACACATTTTTAATGCTGCAAGATGGAAAAACAGTGCCATAAACAATTGTCACTATTCAGTGTATGGTATTTCACTCATTTCAAATTGTCAGTGTCCCTTTTAAGACCCATAAAAATCGTAACAGTTGTGCTGCTGAAGGGCTTACACTTAATTGTTGTAAAAAACAAGTGGGAGTCAGTGTAATGAAAGAGGTGCTCTTGCCCTCAAATTCCTTTCAGCACTAAATGAGAGTTCTCCAAAATAGGGCATGGATCAGAACTACCGTTTTCTGCTTACCAGGGGAACAGTCATTTTCAGCATAAACAAAAGCAAATGTGTGGTTTTTCACCTGTTCATGGAGATATGCTTTTATTGAATTAAATTCTGGAAATATAAAAATCAAAGTGAAAATGAACACTCTCTTTTCCTTTCTTTTCTGTACCCTTGCTCCTGACTTCCGCTTATACTCTACCTGCACACTAGCAACAGTGTGCATGGCCAGTTATTCTGATCAATGTAAGCGGAAAGAATCTTCTGCATCAAGAACTGAACAGCTGGGAACATTCTTAATTATGTTCTAGGCTAGTGAAAGGACAGGATAAAATAATTATTGGCACAGTACATTAGTGTTTAAGAACAACAGCTTTAAGATTTGGGGTTATTTTTAGAAAAAACAGCATAAAGTTATATGTGAAAAGGGACTGAGGGGAAAAAAGCTAACTACAGAGGAAGAAAAATTACTGAAGCAGCTGGACAGCAGAACAAGATTATAAAAGCCGTCAGAGGTAAAGTTACTCGAACTTCCAATTTGCTACTTTTCTGTTCTCAGTTTTGGAGAACAGGCAGGCGCTCTGCCTTGACTCTCTCCCACCTGTCCTGTCTTCAGTGTGGTTGCCTTCCTTTCCCATCTTCTTGCCTTGCTTCTGTCTTCACTTCACTAGTTTTAGTCCCTTCCCTTTACCAAGTGTCAGCAGCAAGACAGAAGACCTGTCACGCCGCAGAGGAAAGCTGTGCTCAGAGAGGGCTGTGCCGCTCTGCGGGGAGCGGGGGCAGCGGGGGAAGCCTACCAGAACTGCATCATCCCTGTCACTTTCAAACTGCTTTGCAATATTTTGAAATAAATGGGCAAGGCAGAGGATGCTTAAAAATAGCCCTTTCAGTGAGGATGACTGGTTACCAAGCCCTAAGCACATATTACTATTAGGGATATTAATCACAGGCACTTTTTTTTATTTTATGGAAACATGGCTATGACATTAGCCTCATGCATCTATATCTGACCAGGGCTGTAAAGCAGTCAGGATGCAGGCGCTTTCAGCAGTGTAACTAAAGGCAGTATTAGTCTTGTAGCAAGTTTCAAGTTTGAAATACCAAAACTGAATTACACAGCTTAAATACAAAAAGACTAACCTTTTTCAACAATATTTTTATTTAAAGAATTGTCACTTTCAGCAGAGGAACAGATTTTGCTTAAACTAAAAAAAAAAGAAAAAAACCAAAAACCCAAAATTTTTCCCAAACTTATCATTTCTAAGTAAAGATAGGACCATCTGCCCACTTACACCAGCTGGGTGTCTGG
Organism: Mycteria americana; assembly: GCF_035582795.1. Lineage (NCBI taxonomy): Eukaryota > Metazoa > Chordata > Aves > Ciconiiformes > Ciconiidae > Mycteria > Mycteria americana. The sequence goes on along the minus strand of NC_134366.1, from coordinate 40,700,127 downwards.
CCACGAATGTCTGATATTTCATGCCAAACTGAGTAGTTATCAATGGTTTATTATTTATTTATTTATTTACTAAAAAAAAATTAAAAAATAAAAAAAATTTTAATCCGCAGTCGGTTAATTTGTATGTCTTGCAATCCCACGTTTGTCCCTCGTTACATTTTTAATGCACCTGAAGAGCCTGGCTGCTGTGCTGGCCCCCAATTCAAAGCCTAATGAAGTCCCACCACTTCCAGTGGAACTCTAAGCAAATGCTACCCTGGGAATCAGACTGCAGTTTTCAAAAGAACACAAATGTTCATTTATCAAAATAATAATATCAACTGCTATTTGAGTGCTTTATTTATATATCATATTTAAGTGGCTAATCAGAAGTAATAGCTTATTATTAAATACAAATGGTTTCTTATTTACATAAATAAGGCTTATCTTACTTCTCTTGCCAGTTTTGGCTTCCTTGCTAGCCATCACAGACTGTATTGGCAACCACAGTACCTTCACTGGTCTTGCCAGCTTAAGCGGAAATAAATCTGATCTTTATTTTTAAATTGCAGTTTAATATTGCCGAAGTACACAAGATTGACTGGAAAATTTGGGTTTTATTCCGATTTTTTCTCAGACCAGCCTTTCCTACACAGCTTGGAGTTTCACGGCTTAGTTCCATCGTCATGTTCACTGATTGCAATTTGATCTCGCTGCTGCTGTTCCTCGGCACATTGGTGGTACACAGCCACTGGAATTGTAAAAATTAAAGATTTCATCCCTTGCCAATGCAGAATTGCTATTTATTTAGTTTGGGGTCTATTTTGACTCATTTGGGGACTTTATTCAATACACTAAGGGTTTGCTTAAACAGGGACACTCAGGAAAGTTAATCCAAAGTAATTAAAACAGTGAATTTAAAGTGGATTAGTTAAACCACATTAAACCCCAGTCCACACTGGGGTTTAATGTGGTTTAACTAATCCACTTTAAATTCATACCTTTAGTTAATTTGGATTAATTTTCCTGAGTGTCTCTGTTTAGACAAGCCCTAAAGCCCCAATCCTGTAAACAATTTATGCACACGAGTATTTGTATGTGATGCACTTAATTAGCCTCGATTCAGGAAAGCACTTAAGCTCTGCTGAAATCAACGGAACTTAAGTGTCAATGGATGGTTTTGCCTGAACTGGGAGCAAAGGCACCACATGCAAAAATGTTGCCCTGGACACTAATATTGACAGGAATCACTGTGTACTTTTCGATACTCTTAGCAGGAAGTTTTTCTGATATCTAGTTTATTTTCTTTTTGCCCTTCTGCACTAAATCTTTGTATAGCCTTGCTCCACTCTAACCAGTTTCTCCATCTTTCTGGGCACTGATCTATGTGGTACATCAGATTATGCTGATACGACTCTCTGCTGATGCACCATGTGTTTCAAGATCAGGAGGTTGGTTTCTTTACACCTTTCAGAGGAAGTCTCACCTGTGGCAAATTTTAGTTGAGCTAGTCTGGAGTACATGGTTCTTTTTATTCTTTCCAACACTAGTTCGTCAGTCTCTGTTCCTCTTGCTCACTCCACTTTGCTTGATGCCTTTGAAAATTTTCAGAACGCATTAATTAGCACCCCTTTGTCAAACTTAAGTGATGAATTTCATCATTTTGAACATAACTGTCAGGATGTCAAGCTATGTATTTTACTAAGCATGAGATGTTTGGCTTTCTACTGGAAGAAGACACTGCATTTTTGGTTAGATATTCGGGAAGCATAAATAATAACAGGAAAATTACACTCAATCCTATCACTTGACATACAGGTTCACTGAGAGCATACCTAAACTCCACTAAACCCAAGAATTTTAAAATTATTTAAGACCTATTTCAGTTAAAGTGTGAATGTCTATGGCCAAGCTATATTGTAATTCAGAAGCAAAACTTTTTTTTTTACTTTCTTCCACAAAAAGGTACAGATGGAGACTGAAAAGGACAGAACAAAACTTCTAATTAATTTTTTTCTTATGATCGGTTAAGTATTTTAAAATAATCTACAAAAGAAGAACTTGAGGGTGAGTAAGTGAATATTTACAATGGAAACTGCAAGCTGACAATGGTGTCAAACAGACTCTACTGGAAGAAAATTCCTCAAATTTAAAATCAATGTAAATCTGTTCTTAATAGGTGTGTCTAGAATACACCTCATTATAGGGTTTACAAATGCTAGAAATACTCTACAAGTATCTCTTAGTTTCTCTATCGGAATACAGTTGCTACAGAAGTGGAGCTTCTTTTGACTCACAGGAGAAGCTGCAGTCATTAAAACTTTCATGAGATTTTTTCAGATTCCGGAGACTGCAAAATTTCCTGGATTACGGATCAAATACGAAATCCAAACAAGATACTGTTGCAATTTAAAATACAACTAATGTGTGTATGTATATTTATATATTTGTATGTGCACACAATCATATATGTATATGCACTCAGTAAAATACATGTATATAATTCACATAAATATATACTCAAAATCTGTGGAAATTTTTATATTGTTTGCATGCGTGAGTTAACTAAGCCAAAAAGTTAAGATTTTTTTACTTTATATTTTATTAAACTGGCAAATCTATATTATACTCTTTCAAAATAGATGAAACCCTGCTAACTAGCTCATATGCATGTAACAGCTTTACTCTATAGTTGATAATCAAATTGGACATGCCCCTCTGCCAAGGATTGGAAACTAGAATGTATTTCTAGATACTCTACCAGGTGAGACCTGGAAGGAATGAATACAGAACGTCAGTATTTTCCACTTTTCTTACTCTTACATTGGTTTCTACCAGCACAGGTGTGCAAGCAACATATGCATTTTCTGGTATGGATACCACTTACATTTGAGATGGTAAGAACTTGTATAAAACTTAGCTAGATTACAGACTAAACTATTTAAATGAACAATGTAACTAATAAGGTAACTAAATATAAACCAAGACTTTTCATAATTCCAATGAGCAGCCAAGTAAAATTTAAAAAATATTTCTAACCCCAAGAATATTTCAGTCAAGACCTAATATATGAAATTAGGAATATTTAACTACAAACATTATTTTCTTCACCTATATAAAGCCTACACACCTTTACTTGTGACTCTGCAGCAGGACATATTTTGAACATAAACTGAGAAAGTCTAAGAAGTTTGTTTTTAACCCCCCATAATCTTGTAAATACAGAAAATAATAATATTTGGAATTTATTTTTCCATTTATTGTTGTGTAAGTAAAAGGGATTCATCCCCTTACAAAGTTTTAATTTTGGGGTGGAACCTCCATTCATGCTTAAATTGGCGTTTTAAGTGTTACGATGAGCCTAACAATTGATTGCCAATGAAACAAGAATAAACTACTTCTGGCAGATTCTGTTGTTGTTTTTCCTGCTGGCTTTTGTTCTAGGTTTTATTTTCCATGGGAAAATTTTCATATTGAGAATACTGAGAAGGCCAAATCTTTTAAGACATCCCCTAAGCGCACACACAGTTAGGTATCCTATGCTCATATAATTAACTCCAGTAGTTATTTAGACAACTCACAATTGCCTGATTTGAGTACGCAGTGGGAGTATGTGCCAAAGGCAGGTGCATACTTTTTTTTTAACAGTAGCCCAAATCTGCAGGTTTATAGAGAAAAGGTTTTGATACTTCCAGTAAAATTTGTACTTAGTGAATCCTGCCTATGCACCTATATCTTCAACATACAATGTGCTGTAATTCTTTACATTGCCATTTCATCTCCCAAGCACATGATACTTTTGCACGTGTTCTTTTCTACAATGCACTGCATTCCAAAAGCAGAAAATAGGTATTTCCATGTATTTCTAGTGGACAGGTCACTGTGATATATGCAGACTGACTGTAGATGGCTGTATGATTTCTAAAACAAATGCCATGCCCTATACTGAACAAAATTATCATTTCATCACTGAGCTGTTCGAAGTATTCAAAACATGATATTACTAGACAAGAATTATATGCTTGGCTGCTTGGCTTTTTTTAATATCAAGATCTGCTCTAACACAAAATAAATGTAAGGAGAGACAAACAGAAAATCATTATTTCAAACAGAAAATGAAATGATCTGATTGAAATTAACAGATATATGGACATGCAAGGAAAATCTCATGCCTCTGGGGTTTTTTTGCCCTGTGGTTTTTGCATTTAAATCTACTAACATTTAACTTTAAATGGCTCTTTCTACTTTAAACATTCTGTTATTGCAAGGAATTTAAATGCATTGCTGTAAAACACTATCATCAGCAGGCCGGAACCTAGTCTGGTCTCTCTTTTTTTAATCAAACATCTGGGAATCAAAAACATCTGTAGACTGGCATGGAGTTAAAACTTCCTCTCTAAGTATCTGGCAAAACCACATAGATGGGCTGATTATCTTGCCCTGAAATGGCCCACAAAGCAAAAAAGCTCCTCTCTGGGAATCAGGGAAACTATAAAAAAAAGTCTTCAGAGATTAGCTACAATACATTCATCATGTAATTATTACTAAGATTACTAAGTTTTATTCCTGTTTCACGTTTCTAGGTATATCTCAGATTGATCATCTTTCTTCCGATGTTGCCCTGAAGCACCATCTAATAGTCAAATAGTACCAGCTTAGGCTCATTTTTCCAAGATTCGGGCTCAGACAATAATGGTAATAACGGCTAGTATGGATGATGGAGTATGTCTCTAGTTTGTCCTTTCTGTCTCATATTGGAGTCCCCAAGAAAAAGCTTGGACTCTATCAGGCATAATTAGAAATTATACAATTGTCACGAAGAGCAACCTTGTACACATAGCGCTTCACTTCATCTTCAAACGGTTGCATAAATATACACCTTGCAGTTTTTCTTTCAAGTAAAATGAACTCTCCAATACTAGGTGGTCCTCTACAATAGTTGACATTCCTTCGGGGTTTTTAATGAAGAGCGAGCCAATGCCAAGCAAATGGCAATTTACCAGATTTCCCCAAAACTTAAGCAAGCAAATCTTTTTGATTAAGCAGATCTCAAATGCATGCCAGCAATCCAAGTCTGCCTTGCAAATTCAAGTGTTTTGTCTCACGTGAACTGCTGCTACCCGTTTGTAGAAAAACGTGCTTAGAGGGTTTACTCCACTTCTTGGGAAAACAAGGGCCACCAGGACGCGGGCACGCACCTCCGGCCCTCCCAGGCCTCCAGCCGTGGACGGGCCCGGCCAGCCCGGGCCCAGCAAACAGCCTGGCACAGTTCCTTTGTACCCCACCACCTACTTCCTCCTTCCACGATAAAGTTTCCCAAGCGGCCTGAACCCGGCCAGTCGCTTCCAGGGAGCAACGTACTGGATTCACGTTAAATTACCTCATTTTAAGCTACTTCCCCCCTCAGCCCCGCCGTGCGTGGTTGAGGTAACTACTCTGCGTACGCTTTACGTAAATAAAAGCGCCCCGGGCTTCCTCAGCGGGGGGAGGCCCCGAACAAACGGAAAAACCTCCTGATTTCAAAGAATCCCAGCGCCCTTTTGCTCTTGTCCGCCGGGGCTCGCGAGGAGCCGGCGGCAGCTGAGCCGCGACACAGCCCCCGACAAGGGAAGCCACGGCCCCGCCCTCCCCCTTCCCTCTCCGCCTCCGCCGCCTCGCCGGCCCGAGCGGGCCGCGGCCGCCCGGCTGGCCGCACACCCCCAGCCCCGCGCCCGCCCAACCGCGGCGGCGGGCGCAAGGAGCAGGCGCGGCGCCGAGGGCGGTGTGGGCGGCCGCGGCCTCATGGCGCAGCCGGCGCCTGCGCGGAGGGAGCAGGAGTGGTGGTGGGGGGCGGCGCTATCGCGCGGCCCCGCGTGCGGGCAGGGAGCCCTTCCCCTTCCCTTCTCTTCCCCGGGCCTCCCCCACCGCCTCCCCCTGCCCCGCGTCCCTCGCAGGGCGCCGGGCCGGCGCGGGGGTCTGTGTGCCGCGCAGGGAGGGAGGGAGGGAGGCGGGGAGGGAGGGAGAGAGAGAGAGACAGACAGAGGGAGAGAGAGAGAGAGAGAGAGAGGCTGAGCCAGATCTTCATGCCACTGCAGGCAGCAGCAGCAGCAGGTAAAACCAGCTCCAGAGCATCTGCTCCCCTTAACCCGCTTGCCCCCCTCCCCGCCGGCCGCCCTGCAGTCAAAGTGCGCCGCCCCCCGCCCCGGCCCCCGCCGAGGCCTTTCCCCGGCGGCGGCGCCTGGTCCCGCCGCCCCCGGCCGTCAGTGGGCAGCAGCGGGGCTGGCAGGGGCGGTGAGGCCTGCGCGCACCGGGCTGCCGCCGCCGCTCCTCGGCCTCCTCACGCTCCTTCCCGCGGGGCTGTCCGCCGGAGCGGGTGGCGGCCCGGGGCGTGCTGAAGGCAGGACCTCCCCGGCAGGGATCTCTGGAGCCAGAGCCTCGTTTCTGGCAGGTGAAAGCAGGGAGGGAGGAGGAGAAGGAGGCAGATTTTGTCACAACGTTTCCCCCCTCTGGATTTTTTTTTATTGTTGTTGTTGGTGATTCTGGTGGCTGAAAAGGGAAGTTAAGGTCTTCGTGATTTCCTCCCCCCCGCCCCTCCCCCCCCCCCCCCCCCCCCCAGGCCTTGAAAAAGAGTTTTTAGAAGCAGCTTGGTTACCCTCCACTTTTCCTGCCCTAGAGCCTCTCTTCCTCCCTGTTCTCACCTATCTGACTCAGTCTGTGCTAGCTGTCCAGTTTATTGCCATCAGTGGTAGATGTTTAACTGTCACACTTGTTTTTCTTTAGGATATAGTAGTTCAAGTGGTGTAGAAGTCTGGATTTAAGTGCAGGGGCTGCAATTAGCACATTTTAGCCGTTTGAGAGTTTTATACTCTTAGATTGCTGTACTGTACCCATTAGTAGTTTAGTTTAGCTACATATCCTATGGTATTATGCATCCTGGAGGCTTTATGGTCTGCTTTTAAGAAATAGTTGTTCCATCATACTGACATAACATTGCTTCAGTGGTATATACGCTTTCAAATACCTAACAAACACCAGAATTGTTACTTCATATGTGAAAGAATTCATGTTCCAAAATGTACTGGGATGGGACTTGGGAGAAAAGAATACTCTTCTAGTTCTGCCACTCAGCTCTACTGCATTCATGCACTGCTTTAGTCTCCTGCTTGCCTTCCCTTACAAAGTACTCTGAAACCTGGTTAAAAAGCACCACATAAGAGAAGTATTTCTTTTCAGACCAATGAATGTTCATTAAAGTTGTTATTTGTCAGTTCTGTTACTTGCCACACACTAATTCAGCTATTTACTCTTAATACCTCTGTGAAAACTAAAGCTTCCAAAAATGTTTTCCAAATAAATGTGGGCTGATTGTTGGTATTGAAAATATTTTTAAAAATTTGAGGGTCATGAAACATTGAGTTAAATTAATCCTAGATCCCACCTCTCTGATTCATCATCCACTGTTACATTTGCAGCTCGCAGGTTGAAATACCATAAGAGCTAAAACTGGTCATTAAGAAAAATACATTGTTTGTGGATGATAATGACTTCTATTTTTGAAACCAGTCCTTTTTTTTTGTAAACGTAATAGTTGTCTGAGTTAACATAATTGTAAATTGTTAGTTGTCAAACTTCGTTTTTCCTGACACACGTGACCCACGTACGGCCTAAATGCTGTTAACCCTAGAAGTCATATGTATATATATATAATAGTAGCGATTACTGGAGTAGTTACAATTAAGGTTATGTAGTACATTCAGACTATCAGGTAAACACAGAATTAGACACAGCCTACTCTAGAGAAATTGTTGAGTTTTTAAATGTGTATATTTTCTACTTGAAATTGGTAGCTCTGCTGCTGAGCCAATAACAGGAGCTTACCCTTGTATGAACTGTGAACCTACATAATGAACTTCAGTTCATAACAAAGTATGAGAACACGAGCAATTACTGTTTTTACATATAAGCACATACTGGGAAGAAGGTGCATTTTTTTCCCCTCTAGATTTTATGATGGCTTTGTAATTTAGATACTACAGGTATGGTGACCTATGACAACTGAACATTTCAGAAGATGTTAATGGCATCCTTTTGTTAGTGAGATGAAGACAAGAGTCTGTTCTCCAGCTTTGTGGATGGGAAGGCAACTAAATAAGGCTTGTACTGGTAGCTTTGTTTAACGATTAATTAAACTGATGGGATTCTTGTATGTTTCACTTCATTTCACCTTCTCAGAAATCTTAGGAAGCCAGGAACTTGATTTTTTACAAATAGCTTTCCGTTTCTGCTGTAATATTAGCAAAGCTCACTTGTCACACAGAAATCGTTCAGAGCTTTTCTTAAAATACCGTGCCACCTGTGAGAGTGGCACTTAACTTTGAGAAATGTAAGTGAAAACATTCCTCTTGCATTTTTCCTTCTTTGCATTACAGTGTTGGCTTTACTCAAACGTTGCTCTTTTCTCTTTTGTTTGCACTTGCATCTTTTGGACTTTGGTACCTTGTATTAATGTGCAAGAAAAATGTGATTTGGTGGTATAGTCTTATACATTCTCTGCCTGCCTATGGTTTACCCTAACGTAGAGATGAACTTTGCTGTCTCCGCGTTGTTGTTGCTATTGTAACTTCATTTTTCACTGGGGAAGGGCTATGCAAAGAACTGTTTTACACTTTGCCCTGAAAGGAATTCTGTTGACGAAGTCTTAGAAAGTTTACTTTGTACTCCATCCTTAGGAGTTTTATCTTAAACTGTTAGGTATGCTGCTGTAATTGACAACAGCTGTTGCTGAGAATTGTGGAGGATAGACAGTTTCTAAGATAATCAGTTCCTAGTCCATTTGAGGCTTTGTTGATTAGCACATGTAAGAGCATTTTGGATCAGGAGCCAGTGATGTCTGCAGAGTGCAAATGTGGTATGTTATCTAAACTGTTTGACTTAGACTCTACACTGCTCTGTAGTAAATAAGCTATAGGGGTTGTGTGATTTTTCTTCTAGCCCAGTAAAGTGCCCAAAGCGATTCAGTCTTTAACCTGTAAAAACTCAGATCTTTGGCTGAGTTGTGCTCTCAGAGGAAGAGGGCTATTAAATGTGATAGAAGGAGTTGCTTGCTTGTGTTTGGTTGTTATGTTAGTGAGGCTTAAACTCTCTATTTTTGACCTCCAAAAGAAGGGGCATAGCTGCTACCATTTCCAGTTTTTAAGATTGCTAGTGTAGCCTGTGTTTTGCTTAAGAATATTTTTATTAGTTATCCAAATGTCAGGTTTTTTTTCTGATATCACAGCTCCTGTGATCAAATACTTTTAAAAAAAGGACTTGAAAATGATGCAGAGTTTGAGGTCCCTGTCATATTGGATAACATTATAATCTGATAATTCATATTCTTTTTATTGATGTTGAATAGAAAAAAGCATGATTACTCTGAATCTTATAGGAATCTGTATGTGACAGTCTTTGAGGAGAAATGGTTGACCATATTTATACTCTGAGAGTTGGGATAAGAAGCAAGAGCCAAGCTGGAGCAGTTAGTCAAACCGCATCCAGACCTTGGAGATGAACATTCAACATTCAGCATATTTTGGATAAAGGTTGATGAACTACCAAGCAGAATGGAAATGGGTGTTTTGCCTTTGTTAATGGTTAGATGTAGATTTCCCAAAAGCACTGAGTCATAACATGACCTGAAGCCTGGTTGGAAATCGTTTGAAAATAATAGGAAGAATCACATGTCACTGGTGTTGAATTGTATGCAGCAGAAAAGAGACAGTATCGTGGTATCCTGTGTTCTATTTAAAAAACCTCAACATTTTCCTTCTGTACTATTTAAGTTGAGGGTCTTTTTGTTCTGTTAATGGGCTGGCAAATTGTTATTTTAGGTTTATTAAAGAACATTATTACCACACTACTAATTAATCTAGTTCTGTGTATGTGAAAAGTTCATGTGCTTGCTTAAGTTGACTTGCACTTAGTACTGCATCACGTAGTGTTGCATTAGTGGGGATCAATTCTATCTTAATACATGAACATTTCACCTTAAATATATTACAGCATCAGTTTTTGTCTCAGTGTTCCCCCCCTCCCCCCCCCCCCCCCAAACTTCTAGTTGGCTAAGCTTTTTTTTTTTTTTTTTTAAGTGTATCAAGATACTGAGAATCTACCATTTACTTCTCTGGATGACTTGTTTCAGTGATTCATCTTTTCCACTATTTAAAAATAAGGCATGCAATTATTGTTTGAATACATTTGAATGCATCTGTCTTTCACTGGTTCTTGTTATCTTGTCTGAATTCTCTATCATATCAAACTGACTTAAAACTTGATTTGTCCCTTTGACACTGAGGTTTCACTCCTCTGCGTGGTGGCAGTCCCTAGTATTTAAAGACAGATACAGATTTTAAAATACATAGTTTTAAAAGGGCATCAACAGATCATAGGTTTACTGGGCTGACTACTCTAGGACTCTTAGATAAGTTTAACAAGTATGCTGATTTAAAATGTTTGTCTCACAATGTTTTTTAACATCTGATCTGGAACATCTGTTTAACAAATGAGTTGGAAAGAAAATCAATATAATGTGATACAATTATACCATTTTGAATCTTTCCAACTATAGAATGAAAGTATTTATTGACTATTTTTGATCTTTCCTTATGATTTTTAACACTTGTGCCACCTCTGTCTAGTCATGGGCCTCTGCTGTTGTTGAGGTGGTGTTTGTTACTAACGCTCTTGGCTGTGTCATAGGTAGATGTTTTATGTCTCTCAGTTTCTGTACACCGTAACTCTAATTTATGTTGATGGTGATCCAGCCTCCCCTTTTCTACATTGTTGAGCCTGCTTTTTTTTTTCCTTTACACTTGCTTCTTTTTTCAAAAACATCAGGTTTTGAACAAGTAGGATGAGCTATAGCCATAATTGTCCTTTTTGTTAGAATTGCCTGACCATAGATAAAAGCCCTCTTAAGGAAGTTTGCATTTTCGTGCTTTTCTGTCTAAGATTTTTGTTCCCAATCAATTTTGTTCATAACTCTTTTCAGCTTCAGAAATTTTGAAACCTCAGGAATATGAGCATGTATGTGCATCATATGTTTACATAGATGTCAGTAATCTCTTTCTGGCTATGTAATCTGATCATGAGCAGTAATTCTTAGAATATCCCCAATTTCCAGTCCAGTGATTTACTCATTTTAGCTGTTACAATGGGATATATTATAATTTCTCTGTGTTGGTTATGGTGAGTGCTGTTAGAAAACTGTTGCTAATAATTTTTAAAAACTGATGTTTTTCCTGTTGGCTGCTTAAGATTCTGAGGTATTAGGGTTCATTATTAAAAAGACTTCAGTTTGACTTTTTTTTTCAGCACATTACAAATACGGGCTTGCAGAAAAAATCCTCCTGTTCTCTAGTTTGAGCTGATGGTCTGTAACAGACCTCTACTGGCATCACCTTCTGAGTGAGCTGTCTTATTTAACCCTTAGACGTACATATAGCCAGTATATCCTTTGGTTCTGAACTCTCAGGTAATGAATATCTCAACGATCTTTCTTGAAACCTGGATTGTGCCTGCTTGATAATAAGTGGTATTTTTATTTAATCTCTAGCTTTTACACAAATGGACTTTTGGCCTTTTCTTTTTCCTGTTGTGAGGAAGTATAGCTGTGTGACGTGTATTGAGAACAGACTTGAATTTTGAGAAGGTATGGAACTCTTTGAAAGTTTAAAAGAATCTTTCTAGAATTCCAGGAATGCATTTTTAGCATTTAGACTTCACTCTGACATTAGCATAAGAATTGTACCTGGCATCAGATTAATTGTCATCCAGGACATTGTTTTGTCACTTACAGTGGCCAACAGCAGGTGTTTTAAAGGAAGTTACAAAAAAATTTCTAAATTGTGGAATAATCTCCATACCGTGGAGCTCCGCAAATTCTTGTTGGTTTGTAACTGTTTACGGTGCTGATCCTGAGTGTTCTTCCCCATAGTATTTTTCTTGTTGATAAGTATTTTTATATAGGTGGGTGTTTTTATTATCCATGGAAATATGTAATCTTTTCACAAATTTTAGTGTTGTATTTATAAGCTACCTGCCTATTGTCATGCTCAGCACTCTTTTCTGAATTGTTAAGAGTAGCTTAAAGCTCAGTAGTTACTTGAGCAGTGCTGATGATTATTTCTTATCTACTGTGCTTTAGATGCCAACATGCTGCCCATTTACTTATTTTTTTTTTTTAATTTCATTAATCTCACATAGTATTGATGAATATGATTGTATTCTGGGTCCCAAAATTTTCCGTTAGCAGTGGTGGATGTGACCAGTGGCTCCTGCCTCCTGTATGATGTGGATATACACACTCTTTCCTCCAACTTTTTTTTTTTTCCTCCTGCCATTGTTCACAGCAAGGCAACATCTATATCTGGATGAAGATCTGCCTATATTTTGCTGATTGAAGCTTGACAGAGATGAAAACTGTTGATGTATTTTCTGATCTTCCCCAACAGATTATCTTTCAAAAGTAAGATTATTTTCTTTAACCATGATTAGTTTTTCTATCATCTCTGCTTTAAAAGGGTTTGTCAGTGTTCCCACTGACCTTTCAGATGTAAGTTTGACCTCTTTTAAAAGTAGAGACTTTTAAGAGTGTAATGGTATTGTTCATGTTTATTTCGTAATCATTCTTATATCAGCATGCTTGCTACACTGTAAATCTGAATAAGAGGATCCAGTGTCAAGGTGGTACTTTGGTTCCTTGTACCTTCTTGACTAAACTTTATCTGGAGTATTCATGATTAACATTTAGGGGCTTTGTAAAGCCTTCATCATCCGTAAATGAAAATAGCATTAATCATTTTCAGTGAGAGGGAAGTGACTTATTCAAGGCCAAACAACAGCTTAAAAGGGAAGCTTCCGTTAGAACCCAGATTTTATAATATCCCATCACAGCTAATACAGGAGCACACTGTAAAATATTTAATAACTCACACAATATAAATGAGTTTGTTAAATGGGAGAAAAGAAAAGTAATTTAAACATGTTAAATAGTGGACTATGTAAAAGAAATTTGAGAAGTAGCGTGAAAGAGTAGATATAAGGAGAGTAGTACTAATGCTTATGGGACAAATACAACTAAACATTAAGTATACGTCTCTTAATGTAAATCTGCTAGGTTATTTGATAATTGTGCGGGGGAGGATAATGGGGTTATTAATTTCTTTAGTGAGAAGAGTGGTTCTCAGCTGATACTCATGCTTGTTTTGCATGTCCTGCTTCCTATAAAACTTATGCGTACTTTCAGAACGGTGGCTTGAACACTTGCAGCATATACAGCCTCTTATTTCTATTGGAATCACATATTTAAAAAAATATGTGGGAGCTTTGCTTGTCTTTCAGTTATTCATGAGTCAGTAGCATAGTGTTTCCTCCTTTAGGCCTGACTAATTTTTAATTTACATAATTTACACGTATGCCTATGGTGCTAATAAATATACACAGTTTGGGGAAAAGTTAATAAATTCAAATACATAACTGGGCAATTGTTTTATATATATGTGTGTATTTTTTTGTAGACTGAAAACTAAACCTGGTGCTGCTTGTGACGATACCTTTTTAAGTTTGTTATACCCCATAATCTTTATGTACAATGCATTAAGCAGTCAAGGCTAACAGGCCAAAGATTTCACTCCTTTGGTTTTCATTGTAGATTCACATTTGTACATAAAGCTTATACTGGTTGTGCCCTGCCAGTTTTACTGCTTCATGAAAAGATGTAGCAGATAATATTGAAAAGATTCTTTTTTTTTGAAGTATGCGGAAATCTGGACGTCTGTAAATTTGGTTTTTGTGGCTGGATGAGTGCAAACAGAGGAAAGTGCAACAAGCAGGAAGTTTCTGACTTCCTGTAATCAGAGGAAACTCATGTCCCAGTCAGTGGAAAGGTTTCTTCTGAACGCATCAGTGGCATATGTTCATTGTGCACAAAAAAACATTTAAAGCTCAATGTCTCAAAAGTCAGTGTCTTGAAAACTAAAAAAAAAAAGGAACAAAAAAGTTAGCATTTTAGATTGATGGAGTGTGTGTGTTAACAGTTAAGACTTGTTGAATTTTTTTGCAAATGCGCTTTTCAAAGAAGGCAGCCATTTAGAAGAAATGAGAACGTTTTATGAATGAAGGTAAACTTCACCTTTTTATTTGTGAATTTACTTCGCAATTTTCTGGGAAAGTACTTATATCAGCGTGAAATGCCCTTTGAAATTTATGTTGGTACTTTGTGTATCACTTTAAGTAAGTTAATTTTGGGCAGTTCTCCTTTCAAATTAAAACTTCATTCCTATAGAGCATTTCTGAAAAATACTGTATGCCAGTATAAATATTTTACGCTTGGAACTTTAGTGTCCCTTTTTCATAAGGTTCCCTTCTCTAGTTAGGGTGGGTTTCACCTAGTAGAAAGTTACTTTGGCTTTTGGATTTGTGCAGTGGTCCCAGCTCTTATTTGTTGTACTGCCCATGACTTTTGATTTGAAGATTGCTTGATTCAGGTGCAAGATGACAGTTGAGGCTCAGCTGCAAGACAGGGAGTTGGAAAGAGGTTCAAGGGGTAGATGGAATGAGATATGTATAGGGCAGGATGTACCTTCTCCCTTTCCAGCTGATTACTAGCTCCTTAGGGCCCCTCTCATACTACAAATTTTTCAGAACCATATATGGACCCGAGCAGTTTGCTGGTTGCTTTTGATTCCCACCTTTGATCAGTGAAGTTGTTTGTTGATTTGACACACCTTCAAGATAAAATGTCAAACTTCAGTTTGGAGAGATGGAAAAGCTGCTCAGTCTTTTGTCTCTTATGACTTTTGTCTTGAGCCTTAAGTATGTTCTTAGGGTGAAGTGAGAGGAATTCTGCACCTGAGAAGAAATTAAAACATATATTGGACAGATACAAGTTGATATTAATATTTTAATAACTGTATCTGATGATGACATTAGACGTATACTTGGTGCAGTCATGCTGCCTTTACCCACAAACGCAGAATCCATTTATCGCAAGGTTCGGTCCTTATGAAACTGAGCGGGGAGGAGCAAAGGACAGTAGCAGCTGCTATCACTGGACATAGCTCCACTTCAATGTGCATGACTGGGATGGATTGAGGTACACATACAGAATGAACAAGTGGCACTATCAGCTGTTGCAAATCCAGCTGAGACGCTATGTTACTTTAATAGCGTTCCTGTGCACTCTACAACCTCAGTGATTGGAGAAAGTCCTGATTTGTTTTTAGTATGTTATACGTTTTTGTTCTTGTCTTTAGGGATGTTAGATAAACCGTCAAACTTCTTGTATATTAGAAGAAAAATATGTAGTTCTACCTATAAATCAGTATTCAAAACTGACATATGCCAAGAATTAGAGCATGCTGTTGCTGTTTCATAGCTGTTGGGTGAGACTAGATTTTTACATTAATTTGCAGTAATAGTGTATGATCAGTCGTGGTTATAATTTCCACTGTGAGTAATTTTATCTGAGAAGAGGGCAAATGTGGGCTGAGTGAACATCATTTTACTCCTTGTAACAGCTTACCCAGGTTGGGATGAAAGTATGTTGATAGACTCATGCTGTAATTTTTGTAGGTTGACTGGAGTGCTTCATTTTCTAGAGCTGCTGTTATTTATCATTTAGTCCATGAGCATGTTAGACACCTCCTAATACAGATAGTCAGTCTTTTGCCAGTGTTTCAAGGTAGCTTTCAGTAAGACTCAGGGTAATTTCCAATTTTCTATTATGCTTAGAAGCTTCGGACTCACACCATCCAGAAGTAATGGATCAATCTAGCTCAAGCCATACGAGCTTGAGAAAGAAGAATGGCCAGATAGGAAGTGGGTGACTAGGGCTTAAACCAGTGAGTTTGAGGAATACCATCAATGTAAAGATTATTAACAGGCATTAAATAGCCTTCTTTTTTTTTTTTTTTAAAAACACTGAGCATTTCTTTTAGATCCCTCTTATCTGTTTCTCTGCAGTCTCACTCTGCCTTAATGCTTGCAGCCCTGGACTTTCTTGAGCATGAAAGAACCTAGCATACTTCTAAGATTCCACCTTCTGGAAAAATGGAATAAAATCAAACCCAAAAGAACAGAACGTGTGTCTTGAACCCTTGCTGGCCATTATTCTTTTGGTTTGTATTTTTACAGTGTATGTCTCAATGTTTTGTTTGCCTGATTTTTGTGCATGTCGGGCTCCTCTGCTTCTGTGTTTTCAAGCTGTGAGTAGGTCCAGCTGCAACAGAAATAATTGTAGAGTAAAGTTGTGGATTAACCACAGTAGGCAGCTAAGCACCACAGAACTGCTCACTAGAAAAGAAATGTGGGCAAGGAAGAACAAATACACTACCAATAAAGATACAGTTTTAGGTATTGAAGCAGATTGTATTGGCTAACTGCATTTGTGGGAGTAATGGAAGACATAGACTTTTACAAGGGTTTTTACTAAGGTTGTCTTCGATTATTGTAAATGCTGTGCAATGATAAAGATGCAAACAAAAAGAATAATGTAAAATTGCTGATGAGAGGCTTGATCATTAAAGACAACTGTCTTTACAGTTATTGAAGACTTTGGCAACCAGTGACATGAGCATTTTAGAGGCTGCGCACTGCATGGATTGTATGGGAGGCAAGTTGGGTTGCATGGGTAAGTGAGGAAAATGAGAATTTTAGATGTATAGGCAGGTTGACTCTTACATATATAGGTCTAATTAAAAACAAGAATGACAAAAATGTTTCAGATGATATCTGAATATATCGGAAGATGAAGAGGAGCTGAAGAAGATCACCTCCTCATTTTGAACCTGAGTGGTGAAAATGGTGACAAAGATGTATTTGATACTGAGAGAGAAAAAGTGGTTGAGGATTTATCATTTTTCTCAAATATTCAGTTTGCTTTAGAAAGAAAAATATCTGTAGTAGTACATTACATTAAGCTGACACTCTTTCTGATGTGCTTGGTATACTATCTGTACTTTCTTCTCTAAAAAAAAAAGACTCAAGTTGCCAGGAAGTCTCTAGATTGCTAGTATTGTATTTTAGCTAATGTTTCTTACTCACCCTGACCAGACAACTTCTAAAATTATTATTCAGGTTACCTTCAGAGTAAGTGAAGGTTGGGTAGCAGTTTCATTTTTTCAACGTGAGAGAATTTATCTTTCAAAGTCCTGGGTTAGCTTGCAATGATTTCATCATTGAAAAGTATCCTGAACTGACAGCAATAAATTAACTGCCATTCCACTTGAGACTAATTCCTGTCTACAGCTAAGAATTTTGCTTGGTGAAACGTTATGGCCATGCCAATTTTATTCTTGTTCATTTTGCTTAGTTTTGAAGGAACTGAAACAAGTGTCAGTTCCAGAATTCTGTTGTAGCAGGTAGGAATGGTTTGTCATGATTCACTGCTATGGCTGTTTATAGCATCCGCTGGATTCTATGACTTTCTGTGTAGTCTGTTGTGATATGCTAACCTCTTCCTGTAACTTGAGATACATTTCTGTACTTTCACTATCTCTACAGAATGTTTCAAAGTATTTTTACTTCCATTTGACATTTGCCTTTTCTGAGGCTGAAGCTATGTTTTACTGTCAGTTCCTCTCAAACAAAGTCTGTGCCACCATTATGATGTAGTGACTTGAAGACACAGGTAAAGGATGACAGACAGTGAAACGAAATTGAAATGCAAGCAGACTTTCTAATCGCATGTACATGTAAACAAATGGAAAAACATTTAACTGACATCTGTCATCTTGCATAGATGAAAGGCAGAGGGAGATGCTCTCTCTTCCACACCGGACATTTGTTTTGATATTCCTCTCAGAGCTCTAGCTCTGCCATCCAGCCTCTTTACTGTTTCTGAAGTGGACTGTCTTAGAGCCAGAGCTCAAAGTTCAACACCCTGCTGTAAGCTCTGTCATCTATGACAGTTGGTTATAGATCATCTGACTGCAATGGACCTTGCTGGGCATTCCTGCATCCATGGGCATGTATAAGTTACAATAGTTCTTGAAAGATTAGTTATTAATACTATGAAAAAAAAAACAACAAAAGAACAAAACCAACCCAAAATACAAAACTCCCTGTGTCCTCAGATGACCTGGTCTCTCGAGGAAAATTTCTTTGTGACCTCTCTAATAGAAAAGATCTGACATTGAGTCTGGAATAGCTGCCCCTTGTTAGTGACCCAGCTGCACCTTGATGATGGAATGGCAGAGATCTATCTGCTTTAGGTCTAGAGGGAATGACAGTGGTGAAGTGAGATTAAAGCTGGACTTCTGTTTCCCTCTGCCCAATTAAACCTTCATTTGAAATGCCCTTCTGCAGAAATACGGTGAGGAGTGGCTGGTAACCATGAGGGGCTGCTCAGTGTCTGCCTTCTTGTACACATTGTCAAATCCCGCCAAGTGACATTTGGCAGGGAATGTAAAAGGAAATGTCTGTCACCAAAAATAAGCAAATAAAAACCAACACTGTACTGGATGTGGATGGCTACATCTGAATTTAGTCCCAGTCTGTTGACTGGGTGCAATGGAAGTCTTAGATAATGACCTCTACATGGCTTAGAACAATCACCTTAATTTTGTTTGGCTGGATGTCCCCTGATCGTGTTCTGTCCAAAGCTGAATTCTCTTTTTGCTTTGATTTTTCTCTTTATACATCCGATCCTCACACTTTTTAATGTTCAGTATGGCCTGTATAAGGCCACTTGATAATGTATTACTGACTAAGAAAAAGTGTTCTCCTTCATTAATTGAAATACTTGTACACGGTGTCATGTATCTTTGACCATTCAGCTGTGGTGGATCTTGACGTATATGCTTGTGTCACCCAGTCTGTCTTGGTTCTGACAGTTCATGAAATGCGTTTCCAAGTACCACCTGTTCTCTTAATTCTCTAATGAATTAAAAAAAAATGAGTTGGGTTTTGTTTTGTTTGGGTTTTTATTTATTTATTTTTTATTTACAGCTCTTTCATAAAGCCATAGTAGGTACTGGGAGATTTTCAATAGTCAGTATAAAAGGTGCTGTGTATACATATAAGCATTTTAGAATTCTAAATTGGATACATAAACTTTATATAAATGCATAGTGTTATAAGCAAATTATCTCTTTGCTTTCAATGAATCTTGATCCTGAGAAGGTGTCTGGAGCATTCTGGCGAGAAAACAGCTGCCATTCCTAGAACAGCATTAAAATGTGCATACATGGGAAAAAAGCTGGGAAAAGCTGTTCTGTGATAGCTCACCACGTGCGCTTTCTTCTCCCATGCTGTTAGTGCTGCCTTAGTCCATCAGAAATTTCCTACAGTCCTACAGGTGGACTGTATTTACTAAAGTCTACTTGTTAGGCATTGCTACCCTCAGTGACTGATTTGTGGATAAAGACAATGTTATGGCAGCTGGTCTTGTATTACAGCTAGAGAAATAGTTCATTCTTCGACTTGGATGGTGAGAGCACAACAAAGTTTTGAAATAAACAGAAGTAAAAGTAAATTAGATTTGCGTTTATTAAGAACTTTTACTTTGTATTTTAGTTTTAGTTCTACAGCTCACTCACTTGATCAGTCAGTGAATTGAGAATTTTTGATTGAGGAATCTCTAGTCCAGCATGTGGAATAAAGGAGGGCGAATGAATAACTAGGGCTTTGAATGAGGACCCAGACTAATAATTAAACATACAACTATCTTGGTAATCCTTGAATTATGTACTCTTCACATTACCTTGTCATGTGACTAGAAGGTAGAGCTGCAGCAGATTTCTTTTTACGTTTAGTATCATGTGAAATTTGTATTCATAGTGCACCTCTTTTGATCCTGAAGGTAATCCCTCATAATAAAAAATGTTAAAGAACTTTATGATACATTCTCTAAGTTGATGTATTTTGCATTAGTAAAAGTACAGAAGATTGGGAAGTACAGGGTGTAAAACTTACATGGGCATTATTCCTGCTGTTTATGGTTGACTTGGCTTCATATTTAGATTTTGGGCTTTAACTGATTTAATTAGTTAAGCTATTTTCTTTTTTTAGTAAGTAGTACTTGCATTGTGTGTGTAAATTTAGGGTTAAAATGAAATGGATATTCGTAATGGTAAGCACTCTGGATAGGTAGCCTATGCCATCTCTTTCTGGCAAGCATATGATTTCATGAAATCATTGGTTTACTGGGATGTGTTGTGTATGATGCTGTACATTACTGAAAACAACTTTAACAGTAGTATAGAGAATTACTTCATAGGTTCATAGAATACCAGGTTGGAAGGGACCTCAAGGATCATCTGGTCCAACCTTTCTTGGCAAAAGCCATGTCTACACAAGGTGGCCCAGCACCCTGTCCGGCTGAATCTTAAAAGTGTCCAATGTTGGGGAATCCACTGCTTCCTTGGGAAGATTGTTGCCGTGGCTGATTATACTCATTGTAAAACATTTTCCTCTTGTGTCCAATCAGAATCACCCCACGAGGACTTTAACCTTCATCTTTGCCGTGGGACTCCTTGTGAAAGGGAAGTCTCCATCTTCTTTAGAGCCACCCTTTAAAGACGGGAACATGGTGATAAAGTCTCCCCTAAGCCTGCTTTTCTCAAGGCTGAACAAACCCAGTTCTCTCAGCCTTTGCTCACACGGCAGGCTTCCCAGTTCTTTCATCATCTTTGTGGCCCTTCTCTGCACCCTCTCCAGCCTATTCACCTCTTTCTTGGGTAGCAGGGTACCAAAAGTATATATACACACAGTATTCCAGGTGTGGCCTGACTTCAATGCAGTTTATTTTTTAAACCTAGTTCACTTCCTCACAGCATATATTCGTTGGCTTTTTCTAGCATTTGAGAGGATTTCTGTTGTCTTGCTTTGCTGTTCTGAAGGCATTTGTCTCTGTTACGGAAATTAATTGATCTGACAGGGGTCAGAGGAAATGTCTGTTGGTTGCCCATATGTTTTTGCTGCATGTCAAATAATACACTTGTTATAAATTCTTACGTAAAATGGATAATAAAGTGCTGGTATGGCTAAGTGAAATAATGCATTACTTTCTGGATGCCTGCTGAGTAAGCACTTAGTTCATGAAGTCAAACGTTGAAGTCGTGGGCTTCTAGATGCTAGGATTTGTTCCAGGAAGAAAAAATTGGTCTGTACTTGTAAGTCCTGAGTGACTTCACCGTTGACTTCAGAGATGGAAAGACCTGCAGCTAAGCAAACTTGAACTCACCAATATAGTTATAATCAAGATACATTAACTGGAGGTGAGAGGTGGGAAGAAGAGGGTTGTGCACCAATTGATTAAGTTAAACTATTGTCTATCCATTGTTTCTGGCTCTATTTCTAGTCATTAGCTGTTTATTTCTGCTGTTACTCTTCTGTAGTGGTTATGGTGTCTGCAGTATGTTAACATTAGTTTACTTGGCATGGGTTAAAATTTTATTTCAAATAAAGTTATATCTAAAATTAATAAGTAGACATTGATGACTGATTTTTAATGACTAGCATAAAAATCTTATAAATACGCTGTAAAATTACACTGGAAGATACATTGAAAGAGATTTAGTGAATGTAGGCTTTTTTTTTAATTAGAATTGTTTGTGAAGTGAGGATGGGCAGAATTATGTAGGACATTAGAGGTGACACTGAGAATCAGGAGTTCAGGAAGGGTAACTAAGGATAACTTCTGAACAGAAAATATGGTATTTTTAATTACCTTTATTTGAATTAAGAGCATGAAATAATGTATCTTAAGGCTCTTAGTCTTTAAACAGGATGAATTTTAGATTCTGATCTGTGTCAGTGAAATGTTTTATCTTGAAGTCTTGTGGGCAGCAATCCAATTTCCATGTGACTAATAAAATATGGATACTTTGGAGTTTAGTCAGTGAACAGACCTGAACAATTGTTCAGATTTAGATAGTGAAAAAAACCCACATTGGTTAAAAGCTGGTTAAAATCTTAAAGTACCTATTAATAAGAAGTGCTGGCATTTAGGTGACAGCAGGAAAAATAAGATTAGTCAGGAAAACCAGTCCTGTGGTTGTTTATGGGCTTGGGTCATACACATTTGCCTTGCTAATGCCTTTTTAGTGTGATTGAAAATATCCAGAGCTTATGAGATCAAAAAATTCACTGTGTGGAAAAACTAAAGAATTCCTTATTGTTGGCTGTGGTGTTATGTTTGACTTTGAAGAAACTGACTTGTTTTACAGTTTCAGTCAAAGATCAACGCAATCATTTGAGCCTTGACTTTCTCTTCCAGGAGTCTGACAGAGCTGGCAGCGTTTTCTTCTGTCAGGCTTTTGTTGTTTAAGATCAGCTCTTTGACTCACTGACACTGTAATGAGGAGTAAACAAGCCCTATTTCTTTGAGACAATTTGTAGTATGTTTCTAGTGGATTCTGAATTTAACAGTATTGGTTTAACAGTTGTTAAATCATGTAGCTGTAGTAAACTTCTTTACTAGTGGTAGTAATTGTGTCGGGGAAATGAGTATCACAGCCCCATATGCAGGGGTTTATCTTCAGTCCTGATGGTACCAGCTTCTGCCCTCCACTGCTACCTGTCTGCTTGCTTCAGAATCTTGTCTCCTTGGTTCTCCTCCTGCATTTAACCACTATTTTGTAGTCACTGGATTTCAGATCTCCTGCTTGGCCTTTTTTTCCCACCGATAAATGTGTTAGGTAGTTGCAGGTCCATGTGTGCTTCTGAGCAGCTACATGAATTAATGTTCTAATACGTGGGGCTTAAAAGTATGTGTCTGTCTGAGAATAGGTACTCAGCAGGGTTTAGAGGATACGATGTTGCTGAGAAGCAAAGGTTTAAATTTCATGTAATGTCCGTGATTAGAGAACATAACGGTGGTGTCCATTAAAACCACCATAAGTATCAACATCTACAGGTACCGATCCTGTCTAACAGGTATATAAACATCTGAAGCCTTCTGGATCTCTGATGTTAAAAAGGAGACAGGACGTTGTGTCTTGCAGAACCTTTAATAAAAATAAGTTTAAAAAAAAAAGAAAATTATTGAATTCAACATTCCATTGATTTTTTTTTTTTTTTTTAATTCTGTGTTCTAGCCAAAAAAATGTTACCTTCGTTTACTTCTCAGTGGTTGGTGTCTATTCACCATGCAATTTATTGTTCATTGACAACATCTTCAGCAGGCCTGAAAGTTATGATAATCAGGTAGTAAGAGTTAAAGGAAAGTTATGTTGGCATAATTATTTGAGGAAATTTGCCTCTCGTATTCCAAATTCCATATGGGGTAAGCTAAAGCATTATTTCCATGATTTTTCAGTAGTTCCACACAGTCATTAATTAATGTTGAAATCTGTCGTTAACAAGTGAAATTATGTATTCAGAATAGAGAACAGGTTACCTGCTTATTTGCCTGGAAAATAATGAAGATTGGGTAATTCTGAATACCCTTCACTGGGGTTTTGTTGTAAAGTTTTAGGTACGAAAGTAATCTCTTTAGGATGAGGAAAAGATAAACCTTCTTCCCTGCATCCTAAGATTAATAAATTGGAGTTGGTCTTAGGTAAATCAGCAGTGCATGTTTCTTGATTTGAGGTTCTGTGAACAATTCCATGCAGCCATCAGTTTTCTACTCAGTGAACAAAAAGACCAGGAAGGAAAAAAATCTCAGATGGTTTGGAAACACTAAGTCAACAAAACTCCTGCAGGACGGAATGGTGGTGCCATTGCCAACACTTTATTTTTTTGGCTACTACCTCAGTTACTAGAACACTCCCATTGGTCGTGGGAGACCAGGTTCAATAAAGTCCTTTTTGCACGAGAGAATTATCTTGTATCTCTTACTCCCTAGACTGCTGCAGGAAATTTTGGGTATGACATGCTTATAGTCTCCTGTCTAATAAAGTTTCCTGTTGTAGAAATTAGAAGTTAACTGAGGCTACAAATGGAGTTCAGGCAACCTATGTGAAGGGTGAATATCGTAACTGACAGAAAAGAGTAAATCTCAGTGTTTCCGTGACAGTGCACATTTTTATACAAAGTGAAGCAGAGGTAGGAGTGAATTAGAGGGAAGAGTGAGAGTGCAAATGGCTGCTCTTAAGCAGAAGAGGGATTGGTTTCTCCACTTTGTGTCAATCCTCAAACCACATGCACGTAAGTACAAGGAGGGTGCTACCTATTTTTAGTCATGTAACAACGAAGTTCTTTTTGTTTGCAAGCTGCCTTTATAGATTGAATAACAGGTATCATGATCATTGCCAAACACCGATCAAACTGGAGACTTAACAAAAACTGCAGCTCGCATATTTCATTTTCCATTCCACTGGTAATTGTAATTATAGGAAAGTGTCATACGTAGTTCATCAAACAGTTTCATTAATAATTCTAAATGTAATAAAGGGAAAAATGCATCCGTTGTATATGTGTTTAGTTGAATTAGCTTTAAAAAGCATAGGTACAAGTATGTTTTGTTAATCATCAATTACTATAGATAATGAAGTTTCTATATGGAAAATAATGCGGGTCGTGATTTAGAGGTGGCACAATGAAAAGAGTTTTTATTTAGTTGCAAAAAGTTATTTTGTTGTTTTCAGCTCACATTGGATCCTCATGTAATGCCTAAAGAAGAAAAAATAACTGTTTCTTCCCCATGTAGAAATTAGATTTTCTTTGATGACAAACGCAGTTGCTAATCTGAATCATTTTACCCAATTTAAATCTAACATGTGGAATCCCTTTCTTTTATAATAAGAACTTAAATTCTTTATCTGATTCCATTAATGAATTACTAAACCTGGCTTAAACTTTTTCATGTAACAGTTAGAAAAGAGGTGAGTGCAGTACTGTTATCATGTAAAATATTAATTTGCCTTAATGCGACATTTAGTTAAAGGAATGTAAACAGTGAATGTGTACAAAATATATTAACTGAATCTTTGCCTAAAATAACAAAACCTGAATTTCTGGATATTCAAACTTAATTCAAAGATGTAATTTAATGCAGGCATTATGATCTTGTTAAGTCAGTAGTTAATGTTCTCATAATATTAATTCTGTCTTCCTTTAGGTACTTTATATAGCATAGTATACTGCTATGTAACTTACTACCGATAGGATTCCCATTAATGATCATTATCTTGAAAATCTTCTGAAATCTGCACAATTGTATTTTCCAATGTCCTTTGTGTTTAGGTTGTCTTAATTAAAAAAAAAAAAAGTGATGGCAAGGGACTGTGTTTTTCCTACTTACCACCAGTTTAGGTAACTCATCTTCTGAGCAATAATATCGCAGACTTAAATGCTGCCATTTAAGTTTCTGTTAGTTGAATCTTTCCTCCACTTTTAACTGTTTTATAGTATGCTGGCAAAATTACAGCATTTTCAATGATTAGTCCATTTTTTTCACACAAGACTGGTGTTCATCAGCCTTCTAATTAATCTGAGTAACTTACGGGACGTAGCAATTTCTGACATGTATTTTTGTCTTTTGCAGACCAGGCGTTTCTATCCTTTTATACTTAAAGGTGAAGCCCTGATTTTTACTTCACTAATAACATATTATACTATAAATCTGATGATCTATTTGGGGATTTGAGTTAAAAAAGTGCACCCAGTCTCACTCTAGTGGATAAACCAACTTCTTTTGTACAGTGCTTGCTCACAGAGGTGGCTATTTTATTGATTAATATGGAAAAAGTGTATAGTCCAGTGCTTTGTTCCATTCCTCTAATTTATGACACCAGTAATAATGGATGATGAATGAGATATCCAAAACATTAATAAATTATCTTAAGAGGTGTACTAAATCAAAGAGGAGGAGACTAAGAAATAATCTCATATAATGCCTCCAAGAAAAGTAAGCTAATTCCGGAGTCATTTATTCAGCGATATGCAAAAACCCAGAGAAATTTGTTGAAATTGAACTGCTATAGTTAGTATGATGATAATATAACTCAGCATTCCAAATGTGCTATTCTAGACATTTGGATCGCCAGCTTCAGGTGGCAAGAGATGTAAAACGTACAGATTAAAATAATTCTTAAATATTTAAGTTAAAAACGTTGAGTTTAAGCATGTTTAAAATAAAACCCAGCAATTTTGTCCTACGTTGATGATGCTTACATCCTCTTCCCTAAATTCATCTATCCACTAACAGGGTTGAAATTTGCAGCAGTTTTCTGCTGTGGTTTGCATTCACTAACTTGATGATTCTGTGTGAAGTATGCACTTGTTCTAAGAGAAGCTGTGCAGCCTTTCGGTTTTTTTAGCAGTGAAGTTTCTATGTTTTGTCCATTTGGATGCCATGAGCAGTAGTTCTGGTGACACTGGCTATCTCAGAAGGAATCTTCATGTCAGAAGAGGCATTTGGCTGCTTACGCAGTATTCACGTGCCATTTTGCTATAGACAGGGAGCATCGAAGTAGTGGGTCAGTTTTATGCAAACAAACTATTGGCATTCTTATTAATCTGTTTCTTACTAATGTTAATAAGTCCAGTGAAATTTAGTCACCATTATAAAATGGAGTGAGATTTAGGGAGTGCAGACGTTACTGATGTTGGTAGAAATAAAACACCCTGGAGGTTGTGTAAGGTTTTCCATTTCACAAACTGATGATTTTGAGGTTCTATGTATGTGGTTTTTATTGCATTTGGATAACCTATGAGCGGGTTTAGATAATTTTGTCATCAAAATGAGTAATATGTCTTTTGTCCTCCCCCTGTTCTTTTTCGGTATTTTCTTTCCATGCCTTTGCTGGGGTTTATATGGCTGTATGGAACTGATCCAGCTGATAGATAATATATTTTTTCTTTGTTGAGGTTATACAATGAATTACAAAATAATTAAATGTTTTTGGTATGGAGTTAACTAACCGTCATGAAGGCTATACTTTCTACATCAAGGACAATGGAAAACCCCTACCCTTGACGATTTCTAACCAAATTGGATCACCTTTGGATACAGATAGTTAAACTTACCTACCTAGTTGTATTAAACTTATTATTCATTTCCATGTTTATTTCTTACATGTAAAATAGTGCAGAAGAACATCCTACTGTGCAACAGGGCCAGGATAGTAATTGGTTTTCTATATTTCACTGATCTCAACTTCATTTTTGTGACTAAGATTATGCAGCAACAGTTAGATACTAAGCCACATGTATTGAGCTTCTGGATGGTTTTTTTGCCCAGTTCCCCCTGTCACGATCCCCTTAAGAGTCTCAGTGATCAAAACTGGCCATAGTGATCTGGATGGTGGCATGCTATCACTGCACTGATAGTGTTTGTGTTATAGCTGGTCATTTTCTAGCTGTGCTACTTTCTCATTTCTCAGAATGCATTTTTTTGGTCTTCTTTCTACTCATAGCCTTAATTTAACCTTTAACTGTGGAATTTATTGTAGGTGCAATTCTTTACATAAAAGTTGTCATCAGAAGGTGTCACCAGTTGCTTTCTACTTTTTGTTTCCTCTTGGTTTTTAATAAAAATACTGAATATTGTTAGTCATATGCTACTTCTAATCATTGATCTTTATGATGAGCAATTAACATACTTTTTTAAAACAGTGAGTTGTAAACAGTATTTTTTTTGTTTCCACCTTAATCTAAATTCAGGCATCTTGTGAAAATGTTGATATTAATTCTAACTTAAATGAATGTGCTGTATTTATGAGTCAGACTAGGACTGCTTTGGCTCAGTCAGCCCATACTTATGCAGTTGTTAAATTTTACTTGTTTTTCTTCATAGCTGACGTGACCAGATCGGTAATTTTTAACACTGTCAAGTTTAAAGAGAAGTGGAGGACATCAAGCATTTTTAGAAACTAGGAATTACATCTATTTTCCAAGTTTATTAGAACTTTACCCATAAAGTATATACGTAGATTTTTTTTTTCTCAGGGTATTTGTCTTACCTTTTATTTCCCACTATTTTCTTCTGGCCATTTGTATTGGAGGTTCACATGTAACTTTTAAGATCTTTCCTTCACCCTCCTGTTTATCTTAAAGTCTGCCTTGGCTACAGAAGTATAAACCTTATAGTCAGTCTTCAAGGTAGTTAACTTGTAGCACTGCATTGTACAAAATAAACCAGGGGCTCTCTGCTTTGGTATCTGTGGCATTAAAACTGGTTTAGTAATTAGGGTAGGATGGATTTCCCCTTTCTGCAGACCCCAACACTTTCTCATTATGTTCAGGATGAAATCAAGATCTGTTGAACACCAAGAAGGTATTCCCCAATAAGGGAAAGATTGAACAGAATTTATTTGCTTTATGAGTATTTGCCATGATGCCAGACCTTAAAGGAAAATAACTATTAAGAAAGCAACAGAATCCTGTCCTATATTCAATACCTCTCTCATTTTCAGTGTGAAATCAAGACCTTTAAAAATCAGAAAAGTCCATTAAACAGTGTTTTAGAGGTTAAGGTGCTTGTTCATGATTGTGGTAACATGGCTTTAAGTTTCTTCTGTCCATGATATGAATCAGCATTATATATCTGAG
This sequence comes from Mycteria americana, assembly GCF_035582795.1. NCBI lineage: Eukaryota > Metazoa > Chordata > Aves > Ciconiiformes > Ciconiidae > Mycteria > Mycteria americana. The sequence continues at coordinate 40,671,690 of NC_134366.1, read as the reverse complement.
ATGAGTGCTCTAATGTCTCTATGCTGCTTTTTGTTCTGGAGAATGTATCTCAAAATCTCATAATGGATAAATTTAACTTGAAATTAATTGGAGCAGACAGCCAAAAAGAGAATGGTAGCAGAACTTGGAGTGTATGATGCTCACCTGGATAAAAGATGAATAGACTCAGCACCTCGTTCAGTTATTTGTAGAAAGTAGAAAGATTCTGCACGTTGCAGAAATTAAAATATCTGTATCGTTATTAAAATACACTGAGAAAGGGATTCAGCAGGTCTTGCTTTACCAAAATTGGAGCATAAGCCTTTAGTCCAACAACAATTAAGGCCTAAATTGCGATAGCCCTTCTATGGAATAAGACATGATCTGATCTTTTTGAGAGTAAGATGCAATATCCACTCTTTTATATGAATATCCTTAAAGAACAACCAGTATTAGTTGTGCAAGATGATGATCGCACACTGTGTAAACTTACAAAGTAGTCAGTCCTTCGCATGCAGATCTGTGCAACTTGTAATTTTGTATTTGATGCTTCAATAGATAGGGCATCTGAAATAAAAATGTAATTACAAAGAATAAATTTTCAGCCATGTGAAAAAAAGTAACTGATTCAGTAATATGTTTTGTGACGGCGACAGAGGAATGCTTTGGCCTTAAGCATATTACTTGAGAAATAAGGATGTTAAATGTAGGATTGTACTCTATCCTATATATAGTATTTGAGGACTTATTAAATCAAGAAGTGTGCAACTAAGGTTCTTTGAAAAAGAAAAGAACTTTAAGTACCAAAATGTGGATATGAAATAACTGTCAATTAATTTTTTCCTGAGCCTGTTTATTTAAGCATTAATTTTGTTTCATCATTTCTAACTAATAGAAAATGCATTGTTTAAATAGGGTAGTAGTTGTGTTTTTTAAACACAATAGAAGAGTGTCTTTAATTGGAAAATCAAATTTTGCTACCAAAATAAAGATTCCATAGTTTGGAGTACTTCCAGGTTACCGTATTATGGAGATGTCTACAGTTAATACTGCAAATCAATACAATGAAGGGTTAATTGTGAAAAATGATATAAGTTTTATTTTCTTATAAATCAAAAGGTTGGTAAAATGTGTGCTTACTGTTGATCATTAGAATACAAAACTATCTGTTAAAATCAATTAACATGCATATCTGATGACTGATTGTATAAATATGAAAGTCAAATAATTGTAATCGTTAACCATGGCTTCAGGTCATATGAGTTGTCAGCTCAAAAAAACTAGAAGAGAAAGAGGTTGATTTGCATATATTTAATGTGGCATGCTGTACATGTGGGAATTTGAGATAAACCTTTGCTAATAATCTGCTTGTTTTTATCTAAAAATCGACTAGGAAGCGTGGGTCATAAGTCAAATGAGCTATGTGTTGTATTGATAGCAGTTGATTCAGTAGTTTAGGATTTAACATTTTACTATATGTTTTAATATTTTAAAATGGATTTTTTTACTAAGAGACAATTGGAAGAAGCTGGTTAAAAAGTTATTCAAGAAATACTCAAAGTTCTTACCTGGAACATACTCAAAATTATCTTATAACTGGTTGTAAGACTGGGTTACTTCTACAATTTTTAGTTAGACTTATACAATATGTATAACAAGCACTTCTTTGCTTTTTATGATTAAAAAAATCAGAGAAATATTAAAAATTTTAATGAAGTACTGTACTGAGTCACAAAAGTATCTTTCTGTGTGAAGTGGACCAAACAGATAATTTTTAATTTAATTGATCAATTGTAATAAATAGAGGGAGGGAAGTGTGGCAGAGGAATGAGGCTTCTGGCCTGGAAAGGATTTAGATATTATTTAAGTTCCTGAATATAATAATCCATTGCAGTATTTTTTTTTTCATTGATAATGCAAAATATTCTATGTAACTCATAACAATTCAAAGAATCCTTGAAATGTGAGTCAGAATATAGTGGTCAGTACCATACATTGCCTATAATTTGTTAAGCATGTCTGTCCAGCCTTTCTCTTTTCCCCTGTGTTTACTCCTGAACATAAAAAAAAAAAAAAAAAATTCCTGTCCTAAATTTTGAAATTATACAGTAACCTCTTTCTAAAATTTCCTCTGGTTCCTATGTTCATGAGTTGCCAAAGGGAGGAAGCAGCAGTATGCAGTTTCTTTTGATCTGGTTTGTACCTGCAAACTAAGAAACTTTCTGATGATGGCAGTATCAAAAGGTGGAGAATAGAAGATCTCGTTGCTTGGTGCTTTTTACTGTGAGCCTTATTTATAATTTTGCCATTGTAAATATCTGAAATTTGTTCTTGGGTATGTGGTACAATCCAGTTCCTTGCATTATCACCCAAATTAACTTGAGTACCAGCAAGGTGGCCTCCTTATTGTAGCATTCAGCTTCTCAGCCTGGGCAGAGTACGGAACGCACGCAGTTACTCTATTTCTGGTATTGCTCTGTGAAGTACACCTGAAGGGCACGCTTTTTGCTTTAGTCTTCCATTGACCAGTCTTTTGCATGATGTGTTGAGTATAGGCACCTATACTTTGTCTGAGGGTTGGGAGGAGAAGGACCAGCTTGGCAGAACAGAGGAATGGAATCAAATTCAGTTTCTGTCCTTTACCTTTTGTGTAGGACGGAATTTGCATTTGATTGCAAGAGAGAGAAAGGTGGCTGTATCCCAGGTCATTGGCTGTTTTGTATCCTTTCTTTAAATGATTTACATGTCTATTTGAGCAGGGAATTATGACCCTCTAACTTAGACAGAAATAGTTGTGTGAGGAGGTCAGTTCTGTAACCATAGATTAGAAGCCCAAATTAAACATGAAAGTAATTAAAAACTAAGCAAATTTTAAAGGGAAGAAAAAAATGTGGTTTTAAGACATTGGTGACTGTAATTACAGTTTTAGCTCTACTGTAACGTATTGGTTAAAAATCACTTTGCTACCAGAGGCTGCCAAGCTGCAGATGAATGAAAATGATCTATGACTAAGTGGTACTTCCTAGAGAAGGTCTGATTCCAGAATCTCAGGATCATTCCTGAGCCATTGTATATCCCAGTAATCCTCAAAATCTTTTATGTGTGAAGGTATATACTGCTTTTACAAGGATCCATTACTTTAAAAAAGAAGGATTTGGGATATGTATGATTTGTTTTGGGGGTGGATGGGATTTGCAGATGTGGTGTGGGAATGATTCGGTTCTCAAACAGAAATCTGGGCACTAAAAGAGAATACCTTAGGAAAAAAACCCAGTCTCGTTTGTCCCACTTCAGAAACATATATTGTGAGAAAAAAGTGCTTCAGATTCCTTAAAATATAGAAGTTTGTTGCACTCTTGTGTTTTGGGGCTTGCAGTGTTATTAGCTCAAAGGGGAGGTATGCTTTTTCATGATGACTATATTTAGCCAGGAGGAATAGTCCTTTTTAAAGCAAATTGAAATGAGTGTATGAGAGCGTGAAATTATCAGCAGCGCTGGTGCACATTTACATTACTTCTACATACTCTTTTGAATGACCACACAACAGAACAAGTACTTCATTTCCACTGTGTTGATTTTTCTTGACAAAACATGGCAGTCTATCCAAAGGACGGTGTTTAGCCAAGATAAATATAAAATTTATGATTAAGCAAAGTGTTTCCTTATTATAATCCCTAAAGAGAATTTGAGACTTGTTAAATATAATGTGCCCAGGTAGTTTTAAGAGTAAATTATCCTTTATGCTTCTAAATGCTGAAATACAGCAATGCCATCAACCATTTGAGATCTTACCAGCAGAAACAACACTGCATACTGATGTCCTTTGAACCAAGTAGCAAAAAAACATGCATATATACAATATATAACCTCAGGTTTGATGTATTCGTTTGATTTTACAGTCCTGTACAGAGGTCAAGAATGCATGTCAGTGGCATGGTTTATAAAACTGTGTCTCACTCTTTCCTGTAATGTGTGTTACAGAAGAAAGCAAATAAACCTTTTTGACATGGATAAAAATTGATAACATGATTACACTTCTGGCACATTTCTTTAACTGCTGTATTTACAGAATACCACTTTGAAGAAAACTATGGTGACTGTCAATACTATTCAGTAAAATAAATGGAGAATGAAAACTGATTCAGGAGATGAGTGGATTTTGACCTTTGTGGTGCCAGTGTTGGCTTTGGAGTGCAGTGTTCTAATTAAATCGTGAATGTACTTAGATAGTGGAATTAAATGATCTCACTGTATTCTTTCAAGGACTATGAACTTCCAAAATCAAGGATAACATTAGATGTCAGCCAAGTATTTTGTCCTTCTCATGGTTTGTCTTTACATCTGAATTAGTGCCAGCTTGCACAGATTGTGTGTCAGCTTAAATACAAGAAACAGGCCTCAGTCTGCTTGAACTCGTTCCACCAAAGACTTCTAAAAACTTTCGGTAGTCTGCAAACTGTAATGGTTGTTTCACATTAAGTTGCTTTGTAGAATTATAAAACAGCTTTTCTTGTGCTTTCAAATAAAATGTTGTCATCCACTAATGAATGAGATACCATCTGTAATAATTAAGGTTATTCTACTTGTTTTCCCCCTGCAGCAAAACTTCTGAAGGTTTGCAGAAGACAGTAAGAGAACCACCAAGAAGGCTATTGCAGTATTGTAAGTACTGCACCCAGGGAAAAAAAGAAATACGTGAATTAAGAGTGTTGTAGAGAGATTTTCATTTTTTGGGGGGAAAAATGAGCTACATAAAGGGATTACGTGTAAAATACAGAGCAGGATGTATTGTAGCAATCATGTTAATAATTTACAAGGGAAAAACTGCACTCTTGTAAAATCTAAAATTGTATCCTTGTGCAGTATAATCAGGAATTTACCAATAGCAGTGAAAAATATTTCTCTATCCACCAAAGATTGATCTATTTTATATACATTTGTTTATTTAAAACTATCAGAATTTAGAAAATCATTGTAGTTTTGTAGGTTTGTCATTTGTTTTAGTGACTTATTGTTTAGGTTATTTTGCAGAATTATTTATTTGCTGATTTATTTATGTATTTCATTATTTATTTATTTGATTATTTAGTAAATTATTTATCTGATGAATTATTAATACATCTTCATGACATGCTTTAAATTATTTATAACTTAATTTTGAGTTTATTGCTTTTCGACGCTGCATTGTTACTGACTAGTTTTGATTTTTTTTTTTTTCTTGGTTCTTGAAAATTAAAGTACTAGCTCTAAGGCAAAAGTATATTCTTTGCAGAATCCATAGATGGTTTTCAATGAAGTAATTTACCATGTGATACTAATTTTGTTTAGCTTTATATTGCTTAATATCACTTTTCTACTTATTTAGCTTTTGCTTCTATTATTTCATAGATGTGTCAAGTTCAAATGAGTGACCTTTAAGGAGCAAAGATAAATGTTTACTTTAAAATGTGTAGAAACAGAGTAGTTCTATTTTCCCCTCAATAAGTACTCTTTAATTATTCTTAAAGTTAACATGAGATATTTTTGTCCCAATAAAATGGATGTTTTTTAAATTAGACTCTCAATACTTGAACCAATACATTTAATTTCTAATAAGAAAATAATATATTCACATTAATAACTCATATGGAGAGTTCCTTTTTAGTGGCAAGGTTTTAAATACATGGGGAGGAATGGTGGTATATTTAGACACATGCAGAAGAAGATACAGGTCAAGGGGGGAAGGTGGGTAATAGGGTTTTTTTTCCCCACAGTGTTTTTTGCATGCATAGGAATTTATAAGCTCTGAAAACTTAACATGTCTGTGTTGTCGTAAGTAAACTACTCTCAGGTTCTGTGTTCACAAAGAACCACTCCTAGTGCACAACATGTTGTTGTGAAGCCTGTTTTTGTGTTGCTTTCTTTTGCCAATTAAAAAGGTCTGAAATCTCATCTTTTACTCCAGAGAGGCTTGAGTGAATGTATGAAAGCAGTGTAAGGGGCCAATTTTAGGCTTCATGTATGAGCACCAGCTCTACGGCATTTAAAACAGTTGCCTGGGATCAGAATTTGACTCGGAGTCAATTCCGATGGGTTTTTCAGGACCGATGAGCCTCTTACCTGAAGTTGCCTGTTTGACCTCAGTTCCCAATGAGCGACTCGCTGGGCTCCCTGAAGCCACCTTGCAGGAGAGCGCTGTGACTGACAGCCCTGTTTCAGAGCTGTAATGAATAGGGCAAAGCAGTAGTTCCTCTGCAAAAGTGCCGTGTGCATAACGTGGCCTTTATTCTATGTTTAGTGCTTGAAATGAATTACTATATACTTTAAAGTTTTAACACAGCATGGAGAGGCTGCATTGTACATTTCAAGTTTCAGTGCTGTTGAAATACAGTAGAAATGGCCTCTGTAGACAGGTTTCACTATAGAACTTAAATTATGCATGTGTATATCCAAATTCCTTATTTTGAAATATTGAATGTATGAATATTTAATTTGTATCTTGCTTTAGTATCTTCATATGCTTGCCTTAAAGGAAGCTGTTTCCTTTGATTTATATACATGGATAAAAATGTGTGTACAGTATGTATCAATGGTTTGCTCTCTACGGTGTTAGATGAACAGCTTTAGATAATGATAGCTACTGATTTTTATTCTGCGTCTTGCTACCATTGTATAAAACGTAAATTTGTCATATTTGTTTTATTAATCTTACTTGAATTTCAAATTCATTTGCTTTCCAGAAATATTTTCTTAATTACATACGTTAAGAAAAGTCAAGTATGTTGCAGATCTTAATGAAGCAGTATTTTTGGTCTGTGCACAATAACAAAGCTCTGAATACTGTTATTTGGGGCAGAGTTCCAACCTGAAATTTACATTTTTCCTTATTTGAATGTTTTCACTGAAGCTGAGAACTCCAAGGGAGTTCCTCAACATATAGTAGTTTATGCGACATGCTCTATGAAATTTAGTACAGTCGCTCTTATTTCCTTGTGTAAATGAGGTCTTATTGTTGAATAAGACCTAATATAAGCAGTTACAGAGGTAAGTGCTGTCAATGCATTCTGCCACCAGTTTCTCGGAGTATGAAACACTTCCTGAAAGGCGTGCTACTACTGTTATAGGGTAATATAACGCGGCTTATGTGTTGGCACTGAAAGTAGCTACTTCATAATGATGACAAGTGAAAGTACAGCCAAAGGTCACATTAAACAAGAGATTTCTTTCACACCTCATCCATTTTCTGGATGTGGTATGAAAATAGCTTTGTTCTCTACACTTCAGTATTTTTAAAAAGAAGATATCTTGAAATAATTTTTTTATGCCTTGTATATTACTTTGTTCACGTTTTAATGGAATTCTAGCATGCTAACTTTGGTGCTACAAAAGTGTTTGAAATTAGCTTAAATTTTGGGTGCAGTTAGACAACATAAGTAGTATTTCATCTCACTGCATTTTTTTGGTTTGCAAATTTGCTTAAAGGCATAGGTTTAAGTTCTAGAAAAAGAACTATTAATGTGCAAAGTAGTATTTATATTGATGTTGCATGACTAACTATGGTTTTATTCTTTTTTGTATCTTTTAAGAAGAAAGATACGGATTTTTTTTTTTCTGAAAATTGCAGTCTGTTGTTCAGAAATAGAAAAAGAGTGAACCTGTCCATGTTGACAGACTGTTTCTTAGCTCCGTTTCAAAGAGATCCTGCCAGTAATGTGAAAGGATAGTTTACACTGTATGCTCAATCAGTTCCCCATCTTACACTGAAACGGCCAACCAGGATGCTAAAATAAGGTGTCATTTTAAAAACGCAGATAGTCACATATTAGATAATGAAAATGAATCTGGCTTGTTTCACAGAGCGTGCTGAACAGTTAGGAGATGCTGGTTGGGAAGCCTAAATCTGGTGTATTATTGGTAGGTGTATTTCTGTTCTAATCTAACTCCATAGAAATTGCAGAAGCCATATTAAGCTCTTCTTCAATTTATTCCATACAGATAAAAGAATTTACATCTCATGAGTCATATATTTCCTGTTGTATCTTTAATACAGCCATTTTTAGTATTTTTCTTGCCTCTCTCCTCTATTGGTATGCTTAGAGAGTCTGTGTGTAGGAGCTTGTTATTTCACCCGTGAGGCAAGGAGGGGTTCAAATCAATAGCAGTGTGTTGTTGACACTAAATGATGTTTCTTCTTGCCACAATAAGACTTGATTTTGTCATCCTAATGACGCTAGCTTGCTTCACAGAATAGGGATCAGCACTCTCTCAAATCAAACTTTACAAATATTAAAAAGGGTCCTTTGAAGGAAATACTAGAGAAATACTCCAGTATTTGTAACCAAACACATACATTGGCTTTGCAAAACGAATATTCAAGTTCTGTTACACCTTGTAGGGAAGCTGCTTTGCAACACATTTTGGAAGTCTGTGTTAAAGGACGTAGGATTGATCAGAGCTGACAGCGATGAAAGCATGATGTTTTAAAAAGAAATGATGCAAACATTATTTAAAATATAAGTTCACGTAAAATATGGATCATAGTAAGACCTCAGCTAAAAAACCCAACAAAAAAACCCCCGTCAAGCTAGTAGAAATTCTGTATGAAATTCTATATGTTTCATAGAAAAATCTTTGCAGCACTGCCTAGAAAGAGGACATCTGCAAGAGGAAGAAGGTACAGCCAGCAAGATGTTGCCACACTAGGTCTGGGATTGCACTCTATAACATGGTCAAAAAGGAGTAAGCAGTTGTTCTCGACTTGAACTAAGGATCCCATAGGGAGACAGGAGTTGTAGAAAGATGTGAGTTTGAGAGGAAATAGTGTAACCATGAGAAGCAATAATATGATGATAGGAACTTATGGGCATAATGATAGTAGCAACAGTGGGTTATTGAGAAGCACAGGGTCTTTTGTGTCTGAAAGCAATAGCAGAGCTGAATCATCCTATTATATTATTAAAATATCCTCCTCCTTACAACAACATATTTGTACATTTATATACATATCTTTCACTATATGAAAGATGTTACTTTTTTATCTGAAAGAACATTAGAAGATACTACGGCTGCATGGTTAAACATTCACATAGTAAGTTGTGAATTTTAACTTGAATATTGAACCCTGACAGCCTGTTCTATGAAAACCTTTTAACGTAAGCAGCTTTATTACTAGCTACACACACGTAGCTTTTCTGTTCTATTTGCACTATTTTCATTGTTTTATATTTTTTATGCAAAACATGGGTTCTCAGATGTTCATAGTGTAAACTGCAATCTAATATTTTTTGATTTTACAATATCTCCCCTTCTCATTTCTTCTATATGATTTTCAAGGAGTCACCTGACATAAACTGACCACAGATCATGATGACCTTTCCTTGAGAGGAAATGCCTCCTATTTTGCAGGCAGTGAAAAAAATCCTCATAAGAATTACAGTAACTAGTTATATTTCAGTAATGGTAGTGAATATTGTATAACTTTAAGCAATATTTTGTGGTTTTTTTGAATGCGTGTTAACTGCAGGAAATGAGTAGCAGCTAAAAGAAGATGACCAGCAACTTCAGAAATGTAGCTCATTGAGTTTATCTACCTCAAATCCAGAAAAGTTTTTGATGAGTCTCCTTCTCATTGAAATATGTTTTAATGAGTTAGGTCAAGTCTACATCAGGAGCACTTTGCCGGTCTATTTATACTAGCCATACACATCTACCTCAGATGCAACTTACTAGCAAAGTGGTAGTCAGAATAGCTTAGTCTTGTTCATGAATACTTCTTTATTCTGTCTCCAATGCTGAGAGAAGCTAAAAATCAATTTTGCTAGTGTAACTTCCCCTTAGTTGCATGAAGTTAGCACGCTCATGGAATGAATACCACCAGCATACTCTATCCTGCCACACGTAGGTATAATATCTTACCATATACGTTAAGATGCCTACCAGAAAGAGCCTCTAACATCTTGTCAGCAATACAGTGAAGATGCAAGAAGTTCAGTGAAGAAGGCTGTGCCTAGTGTGGTGACTTGTCTCTACTGAAACAAGTTTTTCCTTTCGGCTGAAATTCTGATCTTGTAAACATTTGAGTGTAACTTCCGACAAGCTGATAGTGGCACTGAAGTTGATGAATATATTCTCTTACAGAATTATATTTAGTAAACACTAATTTTAGACTATTTTCTTTATCCCAGGCTCTTGCATTTGACATATGGTTATAGCTGGATTTAATGTTCCTTACTCTGTTGTGAGGATCAACAAACGTTAAAAACATCCCTTATAGTGGCTGCGAAAACAGCAAAAATATCAAATGCAAAGGGCTTTATTATTTTTCCTTTTTTGGTTTTTGTTTGTATTGTTTCTCGTGTGTGTGTGTAACTGCCATGTTTCAGTTGACCAGAGTTTTGAAAGACCCTAGGCATCTGGGTTTGTCCCATTTTATCATATTTATGTCAATTCTAATGGTTGATAAAAAAGTCGGGAGGTTTTAGATTAATACTGCAAAACTTATCTTTTGTACAATAAGCTTTAACATGAAATTGATATGATTTGTGGATTCAGGTAAACAAGAAGTAATTCCTTTGGAATTATAATATCTATTGATATAGGTATAGTTGGTGTCTACGAGTAATCTAGAAACTTGATGTATAAGCTTTTCTTTGAAATTTCTCCTACTTTGCAGCCAACAAATGAAATTGTTGCAATTGTTTACTACATAAATTCACTTTTTTTCTGTTTCTGTACAGAACTGTTTTTGTTTCTGTACTATGCAACTCCTTGCCATGGTATGTCTAAGCTATCTCTTCTTTAATTAGTTCAAAAGATAATTTTCTTAACATTTTCATTCACAATTTATAAAAAGTTCTATTTGCCTTGCTGTGCCTACTTTTTCTTAATAAATACCTGCACTACGTGGGAGTGAATGTAAAAATAACTTGGGAGTGAGAAGTATATTTTGGTAACAACCTGAAAAAAGTATCTTTTGTTACTCTTTAATCACCTAAAATCTACAGTACTACTCTTAAGACTCTTTCTTAGAGAGAGACTTTATTGTATGCATGTGCATGCAATACATTCTTAGAACAATTAGTAAAACTACAGGCACATCTGAAGGCATATTCTGCATTTTCAGTGAAACGCATTTTGAATAAGTAGCTGATCTGTTGAGTAGAGTTGTCCATTGATTCTAAAGATATTTTTTTCTGTGCTCAGACAAATCAAGATGGTAATCATTTATAATTTCTTGCCTTCATGAAAAGGAGTGATGAATAATATGATTGGAAGGAGTGCATGAGTCATGAAATGGGGAGCTGGGCAATCATGGAAAAATTCACTTTAAAAACTCTCTTCTGCTTACCAGGATCTGTAATGTGAGTTCAGTTTTCTGTAACATAGTCCAGAAATTACGATGGTAGAGGTTTAATAAAAGCCTTGGATGGATGAACAACAACTCTTTAAGTTGATTCGAACATTGGTTGGTGGGTTATAAAAAAGGAGTTCTTTAACTCTCAGCTAAAAGTGATCGTGGATACGATGATCAGAGGACACACTCTCTTCTGACCCCCATATGAATGTGAAAATAAAATGTCTTAAAATATACTACAGTTAATATGGAGTGAATGTAGACCTTATGGTCCTGAAAGTATCTGCACTACTATAAAGCAGCTTTTAAGAGCTGTTAAAATATTGATAACTTGGTAGAGCACTTCAGAAACTCTTATTTCTATTTCGGATGTAGATCTGTGTAGCCAGTCAACATTTGTACTCTTTTTCTTGGGTATACAACTACACATAAAAGAATAAAACCAAGCAGTGTTACTAAATAAATGGCTTAATTTGTCATAGCTCCACTCACAAAAAAATCTATCTGTTTTTCAGCTTTTCTCCCATACTAAAATCATCAAGCATATATTAAAAAAATTGCTCAGTAAAATCAAGCACCAACTCTGTGTCCCAGGCAAGACTCACATAACCAGCTGTTGTTCTCCCTGCAGTGACCTGGGCTAGGCAGCTTAGCATCTGCCTCTGTTTTCTTTTCAGTGACCCAAGCCAGATTTCTTCAAAGCCTATTGCTGATATTTTCCCTGCAGTCACTCATGCTAATTTCTTTTACATGCTACAGCTGTTTTTGAAAGATCTCTTCCCTTTTTTTCTGACTCATTCTTTCTGTAAATTTAAAGAAGTGATTTTTAAAGTTCGTGGGTATTGTTGAAGAATAGTACTGTTCTGGTTGTCTTGCTTTAAGGCATATGTCAGCACTCTAGAAAAAGGGCAAATTAGATTTACTTTCCAAAGGAAAGCTCAATCTCACCTGTGGTTCTTATGGACAAAGAATCCTGATCTTGAACTGAGTTAATTACATTCATTTAACTTGTGAGAATCAAGGTGAAGCTCTTGGTGGTGGCTTGGGACAGGGCAGAGTTCAGAAACATGCAGAAACAAAAGGGGAGATACTTTGCTCTGTGAACTAACAGTATGAAAAAAATGATGTGGCAAAATAATCTAAATGAGAATAAAAGGCAATTACTGATATAAACCTTAATCAATAGGATTAAGCTGACCTTGGGAAGGCGATATTGCTAAATAGTTAAACACAAAACAGTAAAGTGTAAGTTTGCCATTTTGGGGGAGACGCAGCTCAGCTTTCACAATCATTGCTGATGGAAATTATGGAAAATCTTTTAGACTAATTTTTTTTTTTTTTGGTAAAAACAAAAGTTTTTTTTTTCTTTTTTTTCTGTAAGATATTCAAATATTCAAGTGAGCCAGAGGTTCTTGGTTCTTCACACATTTTATAGTGACTATATTTTAGGAGAGATTGTGCACCTTGCTTTCAGTTTGCAGACTTAGAGAAAATGCCTTTGGCAACTCCAAAACAGTTTATGTGGGCCAGTGATTTAAAAAAAAAATACTCTGGCTACTACAGAGTGACTAGAATTTGCCTTAGCTGAAAATGCAAGTGATACGCATAATGTGAACATTTTACCCTTTCTTAGATCAACATGAAGTGCTTTTTCAGTCATCTTTGTTCTGGGACAACTAGATTAATTATTGTTTGAATAAATACTGCTCTACAATATAAATTGAAGCATAGTAAGGATGATTGATTGGGAGAATCACTTCAGAAACTGAAGAAGGTAGCCTCGCTAAGCTCCCTTCCCTAACCAAGTGTTCTCACCACTTTGCATGTATGCACAAGCAGCAGCCTGCATCATTCTTTTGCTACGTTAGTTTTAATCTTTATTAATTTTCTGATTTGTCTACATTAGTGCTAGTTCAAGGAGTGAGAATAAGGCAGTTGAAGGGGACAGGAGGCAGTCGTGAAGCAATACTCTGAGCCAGTGCCTAGGTACGGTGTTAAAAGATACTGCTGCCAGGTATGTAAAACGCACAGGGTAACAATAGCTTACTGTCTCTGAAGTTTATCTCGCTGTATTTTGCAACAGCAGGAGTGCAAATTATAACATGTTTGGTTACTTCTAACTCTGATTTACTCATTTCTACTGTTGTTGATCTTCTTCAGAAAGTACAACGTCATTTTAAAAACAGTTTTCTTTGCCACCAGAAAAAATAATGCAGAAAAAACCCCTGTATTGTCTGAAAGAAATGAGCCGTTTGGCTCAATATGATAGGGCTTTTCTTAAGTAAATTCCCTGTGATGCATTGTTTCTTCAGTGTTCCAAAGTTGTCTAAGGTAAAAATTGATGTGTAATTTATAAGGCTTAGTTGACGTCCTGTGTATAGAAATTCAAATTTTATCTTGTAATTTTTCTCATATGCACCTCCATTAGTTCATCTGTCTTGTAAGCCTTTGGTTCTCAACATTTACCAAAATTTTTCCCTACAAAGGATTTCTTTCCAGTTCTTTTACTCTTCTGGTACAAACATGAGTGAATGTGCAAATCTTCTGCGTTCAGAACTCATGCTTTAGTTAAATTCAAGGTACGTGTCAACGTGTGTGCATATATTTTGATTTTAAAGAAATATTTTTGTGTGATTATTTCATGAAGATCATGCTATCAAGTACAGTGTTTTGATCACATGATGCTTTCAGAGTCTTAAAAAAAACACAACGGAAAAACAATGCCTGTGACAAAATATGTGAAGAAATAAGGTTAATAACAGTGATTTGGGAAGACCTACATTAACAAGCTATTTAAGGTCCTATTGCTGATTTCTATATAATTAACACTAGTGATTGTGCTGGTTTTGGCTGGGATAGAGTTAATTTTCTTCATGTAAGCTAGTATGGGGCTATGTTTTGGATTTGTGCTGGAAACAGTGTTGATAACACAGGGATGTTTTGGTTACTGCTGAGCAGTGCTTGCACAGAGTCAAGGCCTTTTCTACTTCTCACCCCACTCCACCAGCAAGTAGGCTGGGTGTGCACAAGAAATTGGAAAGGGACACGGCTGGGACAGCTGACCCCACTGACCAAAGGGGTATTCCATGCCATATGACGTCATGCTCAGCATATACAGCTGGGGGAAGAAGAAGGAAGGGGGGGACATTCGGAGTGATGGCGTTCGTCTTCCCAAGTAACCGTTACACGTGATGGAGCCCTGCTTTCCTGGAGATGGCTGAACACCTGCCTGCCCATGGGAAGTAGTGGATGAATTCCTTGTTTTGCTTTGCTTGCGTGCATGGCTTTTGCTTTACCTTTTAAACTGTCTTTATCTCGACCCATGAGTTTTCTCATTTTTACTCTTCTGATTCTCTCCCCCATCCCACCAGGGGGTAGCGAGCGAGCAGCTGTGTGGTGCTTAGTTGCTGGCAGGGATTAAAGCACGACAGTGATGTATAAATATCTGTTGAATACAAATAACTTGAGCAAAAACATTTATGGTTTCCCATAAGTCAAATTACAGAATCACAGAATAGTTGAGGTCAGAAGGCACCTTTGGAGATCATTTAGTCCAACCCCTCAGCTCAAAGTAGGGTCAGCTAGAGCAGGTTCCTCGGGACATTGTCTGGTTGGGTTTTGAATATCTGCAAAGGTGGAGACTCCACAACGGCTCTGGACCACCTGTTCCAGTCTTTGATTATCCTCATGGTAAAGTAAGTTTTTCTTATTTTTAAATGTGATTTCTTGTACTTGTTTCCATTAACTTTTGTCTATTCACTGGATACCACTGAGAAGAGTCAGGCTCCATCTTCTTTACTCCCTCCCATCAGAAATTTCTAGAAATAAATAAAATCCCCTGAGCCTTCTCTTCTCAAGGCTGAACAATCCCAGCTCTCTCAGCATCTGCTCATATTTCATATGCTTCAAACCCTTAATCATCTTTCAGGCCCTCGGCTTGATGCACTCTAATAAGTCCATGTCTCTCTTGTACTGAGGAGCCCAGAACTGCATACAGTACCCCAGAAGTGAATCACCAATGCTGTCTAAAGGGGAATAATCACCTCCCTTGACTTCCTGGTAATACTCTTCCTAATGGTCTTGGGCTTTTTTGCTGTGAGGACACGTTGCTGGCTCATGTTCAACTTGGTGTCCACTAGGATGCCCAGGTCCTTTTCTGCAAAGCTGCTTTCCAGATGCTTGGCCCCCAGCCTGTAGTGTGGTACATGGGGTAATTCTTTTTGGTGATTAATGTGAGGCTGACCAGCCTGTGTTCTGGCGATCCTCCTTCTTGCTCTCCTTCAAGATGGGAGTGACATTTGGTTTGGTCAAGTCCTTAGGACCCTGCCATGATCTCCATGTCCTTTCAAAGATTATTGTGAGTGGCCTTGCAGTAAGATTAGCCAGCTCCCTCAGCACTTGTGAACTCAGCACTCGGGGCCCATGGACTTGTGTACATTCAGTTTGTTTAAATACTCCCAAACTTGATCCTGCTCCGCCTGGATCAGTCTACTGTGCCCTGGACTTTCAACACTGGTTTCAGGGACCTGGGGTTGCTGAAAGCTATTGTCACCAGTAAAGGCTGAGGTGAAGAAGGCATTGAGGATCTTGGCCTTCTATTTGTCCTTTGTGACCAAGTTCCCATTCAACAGTAGGCCCACACATTCCCTAGTCTTCCTTTTGCTGGTGATGTACCTAATACCCTTCAAATCCCTTGCCACATTCAACTCCAACTGGGCTTTGGCTTTCCTGACCCCCTCCCTACATATTCGAATGATGTCTGTATATTCCTCTTGGGTTACCTCTCCCCGCTTCCACCTCCTATACGCTTTCTTTTTGTGTTTGAGTTTTGCCAGCTGCTCCTTGACTGGATAGTCAGGCCTTCCCCCATGTTTGCTTGTTTTCCTGCTTTTTGGGATGAACCATTCTTAAGCTTGGAACAGGACATCCTTGACAGTCAGCCAGCTTTCCTGGAACCTTCTCTCCACAACCACCTGCCATGGGATTCTTCTGAGCAGACCCCTGAACAGGTCAGAGTCTGAAGTCCAGGCTTATGATCCCGCTTTTTGCTTTTTTGCTCTCTTCTCAGGATGTTGAATTCCACCATTTCATGGTCACTGCAGCTAAGGTTGCCTCCAGCTTTTATATCCCTGACCAATTCTTCCCTGTTTGTAAGTATGAGGTCCAGCAGAAAGCCTCCCCCTTAACAGCTCCTTGATAATTTGTGTCATTAAGTTGTTGTCAATTACTCCAGAAAACCTCTGGATTGCTTGTTCCATGTTGTGTTATTCCTCAAGCAGGTACCGGCAAGGTTAAAATCCGCTATGAGGGCCAGGGCCTGCAGATGTGAGAGGAGTCATAGGGAGTGTTACCCAATGGGTTGTTCCACTTATACATTAAGTTGTTAAAGATAAGAAAAAATAGGTCTTTTCAAAAGGGAAGAGGGATAGAATATATGGAATAGGTTAGAAAAAAAATAATTACTTTCTTGTCTGATATTAGGAATTGGTCATTGGCCTGATTAGGTAAGAAGGAATTTGGGGTAGAGATCTCATTTTTACCCAGATACTGTATGTGAAGCAAGAGATTAGCGAATATTTTGCTAAAAAGCTTAGAAAATGGCAACTAAATATTTTTCATTTCCTCATGCATTATTAACAATGCTTCTGTGAAAACATGATCATTCTCACTATTTCTTTTTGACAACCAATTCCACAAAAATTTCTAGTAACAGATGATTAAATATATGGAAGGAAGACTGGAGGAGGAAGGGGTTGCATGGAAGAATTGCCAAAAGTTCTGTGATGTAAGGTTTCATTTTTTTCACTGATTATTTTCTGATACTCAGTCTTTTTCAGGCTTTTACCTTCAATTGTATTTTTTAAATATATTGTTATTAGAACAACAACTGAACTTTAGTGATTTATCTTTTGGGGGGGTGGAATTTTTGGAGTAGGACAGTTAGAGCATGCTAGAAACCTCATGTTTGATGGTATTTGAGCTTCGGAAGTTGCAATGTTCTAGCTTTCTTACATTGTTCTCAAGTAGATAGTGTGCCCATAATCTTAATAATTTAAGGACAGCAAAGACACAGCTGAAGTGCATTCCATTCATTCAGTACGAGGCGTTACTTGTTCCATATGGTTGTGTCTACCAACCTGTTAGCTAAAACGTGATTAGAAGTTGAGTTGTTTTCTCTCATACTGCCTTTGTTATGCTGATTACAAGAGTATGTTACTCCATAAGTCTGGGCATTTCTTTACATATTTTTCACTGAACACTTATTATGCCTTTTACTTGTTGTATGAAATAGCAAAATGAAGTGGCTTGCACAACACTTTTTTGTGCAGAATACTGAAAAGATGATAGCATATGCTGGTGTTGGTATATATTCAAAATGGTTGTTTTATTTCAGGGATGGACTATACATCCCCCAAGATGTGGGCAACATGAACGAGGCCTGCTTCTACTACTAAATAATAAACCTCCTTTACTCCCTTCTGTAATGTCACTTCCTATCTTATCTCAATTTATTTCATCCATTTCAGTCTTTCAGTCCTTAAGTGTAGAAAGAAAAGAAGACTTCACAGGAGGATAGACCTGAGTGTCTGCAGATAAGAACTGTGATAATGAAATTTTTTTTCTTCAAAATCAGACTTTTACACATTGCTGGCTTGACTGGGCTGACTAGCTGAGTGACTTGCATGTTAAAACTAAAAATAAAATCAAACAATCAAAAGCCTCCTTCGAGAGGAGGGGGAAAACGGGCTATTTTAAAAAATTTTTTTCAAGTATTTCTAAGTTGATGTGGTTGATTTCTATTGATGAAACATCTGGGAGTGAGCTGCTTGTGGTGGGTTTTTTTGGGTTTGGGTTTTTTTTTTCCCCCCAGAGTCTTCAGGTGGTTTGAAGCCTTTATGACAATTCAGATGACTCGGAGGTTAATTCAGCATCTAGTGACTGTTCAGGCTTTGGTTTGTAACCCTGAATTAGATCAAGAAGTTATCTGATTCTTAATAGCTTGCATGGATTTTTATGGACATTGTTTTATAGTGGGTATTTTTGCTTAAAATTATTTACAAGCACTGGTTTGGGAAGAAAAAGAACTCTTATGAGCATTTTCCTAAATAAAAGTTTCTCTCATTTGTTATAGTCTATTGAAAATTTCTTGCTTAAGGTTCTTACTCATAAATGTACCTAGCAGGATTCATAACTTTGGCTTACCTTGCATACCTTGTAGTTAGCTGTGGTTGCCGTTTTTTGGTGGTGGTGGACAGAAAAAGGTCTTTGGTAGCTCAGGTTAAAATGCAGCTCTAGAGAGTCTTGGAGGTTGAACCCATGCTTTCTGCCAAAATGATAATGATGGATGCATTCTTGATTTGTGTACCTCGGAGAGTGTTGCTGTGAGAATCGGGAGATGACAAGTTGGGTTCCCAATTCACTGCCATGTGCACTCTTGGCCCTCCTCTGCCTCACTTCCTTTTGGTAAAGTGGAGATGACAGATTTACTGAATGGTAAATGCAGATAAATCTGAGTGTTCCTTTCTTCCTCTTCATCTCAAGGTTTTGTCAGAATGTACAAATAGCTGTGATGAAAAAATGTGAGGAAAGGGAACTAGATTGGTGGAGGTGAAAAATCATACCAAGAGTGACTGAGAGTGAGAAAATCTGTGAACCTATGCCTTAGGTGAGGATGTTTTGTCAAAACTGACATTTGCCAACATGATTCTTCTTTTGGGATAAATACAATTGTAAACTTACCCAGTACTCCCTTAGGGACATTTCTTATAAGCAGACATTATTGACTATAGATAGACCCAGAACTTATAGGAGCATGAAGAAGTGCAGTTAGTTTCTTATACACCGAGAACTGTGGATGAGAATTTCTCATACACTTTCTTTGTATTCTTATAGAGGCAGTGAAGATTTCAGTGAAACTTTCTAATTGGGTAAATTAAGGCTGATTTACTCTCCTCCTTGGGCTTGATACTTACCCCCATTTTTTAATCTCAATCACTTTTTTTATTTAACCTTTGAAGAAAGTCTAAGTGAGTCTACATACTTAAAACAGTACTAAATCATTTATATGTGAGAGACGTCATTTGGGAAGTTTCTGATTATATCAATAGCTGTAATGGCATTTTAATCAGAAAAAGATCAAGTATTGAATCCTGTTTTCTTACCAGAATTGTTTCAACCTCTGACTTAGCCCATTATTTTCTGTGACCAGCTATCACTTTGGAACACTTTTGCATAAGAGTATGAGCAAACTCAGTAAGTGAAGTCTGGACACACAGTTTTTTATGGTGGGGTTTTCTTTTTTTTTTTAACCTATAAGGAAGCCTGTACAGCAATAAAACTTCATTGTATACTTGTATTCAAGACTCTTATTAAGGGAATTAGTGTCCAAATCCATTTTTCTCCAAGTCAAAAAGTCCATGCACTTGTTCAAGAAAGATGCCATAATTAGTTGGCATCAAAAGTTAAATGACAAAACAGCTTCCTGGATCTCTCTATCTATAGGGCCCATGTCCGATTGTACAAGCAACAGGCAACATATTTTGTAATTTTTTTTTAATTTGACCACAGTAAGTACTTTCTTATGAATCTAAATAACTGACTCCAAGGCCAAATGACTTTTGGCTCAGTGATCTGATGCTGGGATCAAGTGTATTTTTATCTTTGGTAGGCTTCCCAAAGTATGTTCCCTCTGTCTACTAAGACCTAAGCTCTTTGAAGGCTTTTTTGGCCCGGCTGCTGGGGAAAGCATAGATGTCAATACCTTGCCTGTGATTTAGTTTCTCCAAGTTTTGTTTTATTTACAATATTGTCATAATGGTAAAAATATTCAGCCCTTATAACACTGTTGTTCTCCGGAAAATTTTGGGAAATTGAGTTCAGGTTGTGCTTGGTTGGTTGCAGCAGATGATGATCTGTGTTTTAAATGAAGGAACGAAATACCCTGCTGTCCAGTAAAACTGCAATACAGATTTTACAGTCTTACTAAAAAGAATAATTGATGTTTAAGAAATACATATGATAATTGCTTTCAAATAAATCATCTTAAATTTCCTGTATTTGTGAAAATTTTTTGTATTGTTAAAAGTAGTGTCAAAATTGTATGTCAGCTATTTTGGACTTGTATTTCTTACTGTACTTTTCTCTATATTGAGATTAATGATGAGAAAAAGGGTAAGGCATTTTTGTTATGGCCAATTTATTTCATTTCAGACTGTATTATCATTTGGTGAAAGCCCTATTGATTAGCCTTCATAGCTTTACAGAGCTTTTCTTCTAAGCACTTAAAGTTTGAGTTGTCTCAGTCCCATAGGACTGAAAGAAAGCTGTTAGTACCATGAAATTCTTCTTCTGTATGTTTCCAACAGCTTGAAGCCTCTTCTTGGAATGCAAAATATTAGCACATTAATGTTATTAACCCCTTTAGTACAAAATGCTTTTGGAAGTAAAAATATTTTTATATCTTCAAAGTCTGGATTGTTTCTTCTATATGAGTACAGTTTCTTAAAGCTGAAAAATGTGTTGCTGTGCAACAAACAGATGCTGCTCTAACAATGCAATACATTATGTACCAAAAATGATCTTGGTTTTAATCATAGATGCTGATTTAATGAGACAAGACTAGCTTACATCAAAAATGGATTTAGGGTGTGATTTTGTTTTCTCTGTGTTTTCTCTACATAATTAATAGGAATATGGTACCTTATATATTCTGTTTTAAATTTGAAAGTGTACTTTGGTTTTATGCCATTTTATACTCCTGGTTTCTAATTCTGCCTTGTATAATACTCTTTTTTTTATTCCTTTTTGTGCTATGAACACAAGGGCATTAGTAAATCTTGTATCTTTAATGTATTTCCTCAAAAAGTATTGCCTTTTTACAGAATCATTCTGTTCATGCTTAATCCTTCCATTTTGCCCACATCTCCTTTTGCATTTATTTTCTGGATGTTTCCTGTCCAGTGTTTTCATCCTGCATTTACCATGTGGGACATGTAAGATGTTTGTCTGTAACTAATGTTAGTTTATGGATCAGAAAAACAATGCTAATCAATATCTTCAGACACTATCAGTACTTTATATTTTGAGAACACGCCTGACCCCCTGGGAGCATTTCATTGTTGATATCCCTTCAGTTTAACTTTCATTTTATTCTGCAGATATTTTGTAACTCAACGTTAGTTGCTAGCTCTAATCCTTCTATCACCAATATAAATTTTGATTGACAATTTTACTTTTAGATAAAGTCAGATAATACTATACTTGGGGGGGAAAAAGTCTTCATATTGTGTTTTTAATTCCACTGAACCCAGCAGAGTTAAATGTAGTTTGGATGCACAGGGAAGAATTAATGATTGGAAGATACAGAGTTGGTAAATTATTTATTCTGGCCCTGAGGAAGCTGAAAAGCTGAGTGAAAGACTAATAAATCATTTGTGGTAGTGCTGGTTGTCACTTCCAATTATTTTAGACGGTTTTGTGATAAACTGCAGCACCTGCTAGATATCCCTGCACCATCCCTTGATGCTTGCAGTGCAGCTTGTTCAGTCGATTATCAAAGGCAAATTTGTCTAAAGTTTCCTCAGGTTGGAAAGAGAATTACTTTTCTCAGTCACCCCTTCCCCCATTTTTTAAGCTCCTTTTTCATTGCATGCATGAAATAGATAAAATCGATGATATATGTAGAATTTTATTGACATAATGTACATGCAGGTATGGTCGATTGAACCACTGAGGAATAGGATGAGGGGGTGACGTGTCTGTGTGAGTGTAAACCTACTCTTGAAAGGCTGGCTTGCTTTCATCTTTCTGAATAGCAGCTGTTTCTAAAGTATGAAAAGTAGTATTCATCCTCTGGTTTTGAGGATTGTGTTGGAGCTAGTGCTGAAGTTACAGAGGAGATTGACTTGAATATCAGTTGACTTTGTCACTTGTTAAACTTTTCTACTGCTTTTGTTCAGAAAGTCTTTGTTTAAAATTACAATTACATGTACAGAGGCCTGGTTGATCCTCAGCATGCAACACTTGAATAAATACAGCAAGACAGAGAAAAGTAGTTGGAGGACTGGAGAGAAGATTTAGAAAGAGCAACAGAGTCACTTTCAAGATGGAGAGGGAGCACAACGTTGGAAAGATTAAGGTTGTTGGTAGAGAAAGACTGAAAGTAAGACAAAAGAAGAAAGAACTGGGATGGGTTAGTGGAAGGCAGCTGTTTCTTTATGCCACCTCACTGACAATAGCGTTGTTAGGCATTGTCTCATTTAGCTGCGGTCTGACCACCCTTTTGTCTCTCAGTCCTACCCTGAAAATAATTGTCTTTCCAAACTGGGAAAGAGGTTAAAATGTAATGCCATTCTATATGCATTACTTGCAAGCTTCTAAATTGGTCATCTCAGAAAAGAAAAAAGAGTTTTAGAAAGTTGAGCTCGAAGTTCACTTTGTGTGTTCTCTGAAGGATGGGGAGGAGGGAGCTCCAGGTTGTGCAAGCGCTCACATATTCTATTCCTGCTCATCTTGGGGAAAGGACTTCAAAAATTGAAAATTGTATTTATTTAAAGAATTTGAGTGCATTAACTAGTCAGCTTAAAGCTGTTGAGATTCTCTTTCATGTCTCTCTTACTGGTGAAAGGATGCATCTTATACACCATGCTGAAAGACTTGCTAGTAAGTGTTGAATGCTATAACTTAACAGGTATACAGTAAGTTTTCATTATCTTTTCCATTATCTTCCTAACCTAATCCATCCAAATAACATTGAATTCTAAACATCCTGGGCCAATACAACCTACAACTCCAATCCTTGGAAGGTAAAAATGAAAGTTTTTTTAATATTTATTTCCATTTTTCCATTAGTGGATCCCAGCTTGGAATTTCAAGTGAAATCTTTGTCTTAGGAAGTGATGGTATTTTGATCCACATACCTAGTTCGAGACAAGTCAGAGAAGTGACCATGCTGACTAAAATCAGAATTAGAAGGGCTTTGTTTTCTTGCTCTAAATCTTGTTCAGATAGAGCCTTAGTTTTTTCATTGTGCTCCTGTAGGTCAGGAAAGAATCAGATGGAAATACCAAGCACAGTCATGTTGCTTCCTCAGATGACTTCAATACAGAGAGATCTGCAGAATTTCAGCTCTGTGGACTTAGATCTGTGGACTTTAAGAAAGCTCCATGAATACATCTGTTCAAGTTCAAGAAAGTAGATACTGGGTGCCAGAAAAACATACTAAGCTCTGTCAGTGGGGTACTTGTTGTTCGGGGTGGCAGGATTTTTTGCTAGCTTTCCTGGAAGCTTTTTTTACTGTATCAGTGTCCATTATTTGCAAACACTGATAACAGTATAGAAAGGACAGGCAGTAGGAGCTAATCTGTATTATTATAATTGTATTACTATTAGAGAGTGTTTCTGTAAGCATGGTATATCTGATGGTAACAGAAATCAGTGGAATTTTTTGTGCAGCTTGAATCTGCTGTTTATTCATGATTTGAACATCTAGACTTACATGGACATTAATTGTCAGGTTTTTACTTTCTTATGTTCCCAAGAAAAGGTGGTGTCCATAGTAAATGTTGGTTTTCAAATAAATATTCTTTTGCTGTAGTAGTTTTATATTTATTTATTGGTAAACGTAATTGGTACATTCATGCCTTTTTTAAAGCAATTACAAAACTGGTAATTTTTATGGTTTTGCATGAAAATGGAAAACCAATTAATTTATTTTTAGGACTTCAAAAAATATTTATGTCCAGTTCATACTGAGTTAAGTGCACACAGATAGCAATATGTAATTTTTTTAAGGTAGTTTTCGTTTACAAGATAAGTATGCTGGATATATATTAAAAGGGGAAGAAGAAAAAAAAAATATTTTGAAATGAAAATGGATTTCTTTTATGAGATACTGCTTATAATAAACTGAACTGTTAACTGTGCCTTAGAAAAGCAGTGAATTTTATCTTCAGACAATTTTTTTATTCTTAGATTAAAATAGGAGAACAAGTCTTCCTGCTTTTCCAAGTGTTTTACAACTTTGAAAGTCATTGAACTCCCCCCATCAAAACACCTGGAAAAATCAGGTATGATATTTAGTACCCACCTGAGAGACTGTCACAGTCTGAGATGCTGGATAAGTCATTGAGCAAACTATTTCCAGGTTTTCACCCATCTTTTCTTTATAACTTTAGCAGTGAGGCTTACGACAGCCACAGACACTTGGGCCAGACACACTTCTAACCTAGTCTCCTTTCCCAGTCTGTCTGAAGAAAGATACTTAGGGAGAAGTTTGAGAAGTCTGTGACATTATTTCCCACATATGCTCTTCTGCCTTCTGGAGATCTGAAAGCGTTTGGGCAAGGAGAATCAGAGATGGTGTCTTTTTATCTAGCAACTCTCAGCGGTATTGTCCCGTGTGCGTCCGCCCCCCGGGTTTTCTCTCTCCTCCAAAAAGTGGTCACTTTTTGAACTTCTATGAAGTTTTAGTGTCCTGTGGCAAGGAGTTCCATGGCTTGACTATTAACTCTGTGAAGAAATAGCTCTTTGTGTTTGTTTTGGAAATGCCACCTATTAACTTCATTCAATTTTCCCTTTCTTCAGTTCTGTGAGATTATAGCAGCAAACACATAAAGATTGATTTGTTGTTGTTGTTGTTTTTATTTAAATTAATTTTCATAAATAATTTTATGCCCTAAAATGGATTGCTGTGATTTCAGTTTTAATTTTAAATATATTTTAGGAGGGATAATAGTTAACTTAAATATTTTGAAATGTGTACATCTTTAGCGTAAGGCATTTGGCTTTTTGACTTGGGGATGAGAAAAGATAGGGTCAGTTATCTAAGCTTCCTTAAATGGAAAAAGAAATGAAAGGAAATTTTTCACAGTATTTTATATTTTCATAATAACGTTTTCCACAAAATACTGTCAATTAATTCCACAGTGTAGGTGAAACTGTGTTGTTTTTCACTGTTACAAAGCTGCAATTATTTTACCTTTTAAAAAATTCCTCATGTTATGAAACAGAAAGGAACCTAATCCATTATGACTTCCGTTGAGCATCTCAGTAGGATTGCTTTTTAAAGATCTTGCATGCATTTTCAAAAAAAAGGTGATGTAGAAGAGCTTTCCTCCAACAAATAATTAGTGATCCGTCTTTGTGTACTGCAGAATGGAATAATGCGGTCAAGATAATTTGGGTGCTAAAGGCAAACTATAAAGTAAAGAACATTATCCCTGTTTTCCTTAAAAACGAAGAGTGTGAATTCCAGATTGCTGGTGAAGACGTGTTGATTCGTTGAACTAGACTGCATACAGTGATTAAAATATTGATTTAAAGACAGTTTATCACTTCTATAAATATCTAAGTAGTGCACTTTCTTTTCCAATTAAGTTAATTTTAGGAGCTATTCCCAAATATTGAATCCTTTTTTCTCTGCTGTTGAATATAGTGATAAATTACAGAGTTAGTAAGCCTTACACCACTTATAGGGTAATTATTGGACACTATTTTAAAAGTTGTGGTAGGACTATCTGGAAAAAATTCCCAAGGATAGCTAACCTTGATTCAAGTATGGGAGATCATACATATCTAATTTACTGGGGTTCTTTATTATATTTCTGCCATTAGAGGTAGGAGGAATACAGTGTATACAGTGCAATCAACTTTTCAAAACTATTTTGGCTAACAAGCTATGGAACACAGAAGAAGATATAACTGAATAGAAGAAAAAAAAAAAGATAAACCCTTTTGTCTTCTACATTAGACCAGATTTTAAATCTGTCTCATCTTCGTCGTTTAAAGCAGGTATCCACAAAGCACAGCAAAGGTATTTGCCACTGAAAACTGATTCATGTGTGAAGACGACTGTCAGCTTTTTAGAGTTTGCTTCCTTTGGAACAATGGTGTGAAGCGAATGGTATAAAAAGAGGTTATACAAAGAGGGGTAAACTTCCACTAGTGATAGTAGGGAAGGCAGTAGGAGCATGGCAGCTGTTAGCAGACAAATGTAGTACCGAGGTAGACTGAGGTCTCGCCTCTCTGCTGAGGTCCGATGCTCTCTTCCCCACAGTGTTGTTGGGCAATGCTCCAGCAGTGCAGTAAGTGCTGTATTCTATCAGTCTCTTCCAAGGGAAGAAGTGTTAGCAAAAGAGAGCCTTGTTTTGTATTAAGTGTTTTAAAAACATTTTGATGTGTAGGTTAGCAAGACCAAGAAATGGACTTTGGACTTGGAGTTGATGATGATGGCGGTTGTTACCTGCTGGGAATGTTTGTTTTGTGGCCTTGGACCAACCTCCAAGAAGGTTCTGTCCTTCATGTGAAAGAGTTTTGTCTTTCTAATCATAGGGAATTTTCTCCCTCATGGAACTTTGGGTAGTCATTTAAACTACAATCAAGCAAGTGCACAGAAGAGAGAACTCAAAACCAGAATTTTATGACTTGATCTTGAAATATGCTGCAGCTGAGCGATGATGAAGATATGAATAATTGAATAACTTTTAGTCATTGCTAGAATGGAGTAGAGTTTTCCAGCTCATAGAAGAGGTGGTAAGTGTTTTTTCTGCAGATGCTGCCAAATACCAGGTTAGCATCAACGAAGAATGTAGAAGTGTTGCTAAGCTATGGAGTAGATTGGCAAATTGTTGATTAAAAAAATTCTACTAAATTATGTTTCCAGTTGTTTTCTTTTGACCATCCCCTATCCAGTCTCTTCACTGGGTTCAACATCAGCCAGCTGTTTGTCCATGAGGTGGTTTTCTCCAAGTGCTTTAAGGTGGTGGCATGATCACAGGAGGCAGTTGGAATGGTGTATTGGTACACTGTTAATCCTATGCCTGTGTCACTTATCAAGTCTCAGAACAGCTGCATGTAGATCTTGAGAAGGAGCAGAAAAAGAAATGATAGTTTAGAAATGTCACAGGCAAGGGACTACTGGGAATCATCTGGAGTTTTCTACCAGAATAACTCACATCACTGTAATTCAGTAACCAGGAGTTGTGTCACATCTTTTAAAGTAGGTGAGAGTTCATCATTGGTCAAAAGCTGTTGAGATACACAGAATAGTGGAAAAATTAGTATTTCTTCTCTTCATGGACAAAGAGATCGTTCAGAGATGCTGCTAAGTGCTTTCAGTCCCTTGCTTGGTCTGAAGCTAAATAAGCTTGTAGTTGGCCTTTGTCAAGTTATTTCATGACTTGCTTATGGACAGGTAATGTGATACTGAGGAGTAAACTACCACTGGTTGTGTTTGCTCACTGTTAGATTACTGATTATTTGTATGAGGAAGGATAGATTCTTCAGTTACTGCACTGTTTCTGTCCAGAGCTATGCAAGTTCATGACTCTGCCACAAGAGTCACAGGTCATGGATTAAATTTGGAAATCTTTACATTGCAATCCAGACCTTCATTAAAAAAAAGTGCTGAAGATGGACAGTGTGGGCAATTACTACTTGTGGAAATGAGCTAAATAATTCCTTATTGTTGCAAAAGCCTTATAGGTGTGCGTGATCTTGATAGTGTTTTTATGTACTCAACATTGAAAAAGATAATTCTTGGAGAAACCTTTTGAGGCCCGTGCTTCACTCTGTATCGCTGTAGTTAGCTGGTGACCAGGAGCCATGCTATTCAAACATTCCTCTGTCATGAATAATCAGTTACCACTATGGATGTTTCTTTGAGGAAGAATTTGATAGTTTCCTGGACACGGTTAGAAAGACTCCCTAGGCTTGTGGTGTGGCCCCAGCCCAGGCTTTGAGACATATGTTTCAATTATAATACTTCGCTTTCTGTCAATTAACATTTTAATTTTGGGGTGTTATTTTATTTTTTAATCTTTCAGAAAACCTGTATTAACTAATAGGGAAGCTGGCTGTTTTGATGGGCTGCAGTGTTCATGTGCAGAACTGAAATACGGTGATCGTTTCACCATGGTTTCATCAGTACTGGAGTTTGTGGATGCCCTTGGCCCTTTCTGGTGTAACCAGCAGCCTTGGACACTCTTGTTGACCACTGCCTTAAAAAGGCAATGTTCTGTCAAAGGCACCGATTGGGTTGTGGTGATCTTAATTTTGACATCTTGCTTCTCTGTTTAGACTTCCACCAGACTTTCCTGTTTGTTTTTTCTAAATGCCTCCATCCTGCTGCATGGTGTTGGCAATAGATCTCTTGTGGGCTATTCTCAGAAATAACAGAGTCAGACTGAGGACAAAGTCACATTGTTGCTCCAGATTGTTAATTTTTCTCTCTAAAGATTTAGAAGATTAAATTTCAGATATGGAGATTATTGGATAGTATTTGAACACTAATTAAAGGTACTAAATATAAAAGTGTGAATATTACTGTTCTTTTTGGAAGTTGAAATTTACTTCTTCATTGCAGAACAGTATAGGCTGCTAACTGGACAGTGGCTCAAGTTCTTTCTTTCTTCACTTTGCTCTTATCTGGTTATTAACATTGTAGATATTTTCAAACCTAGCAGTGTACTATTTCATAATAGAAATCAGGCTGATTAATGTAACCAGCAACTGGAAAAACATAAATATGCTCTTTAACCAAGTCTTTTTCTTGATGAAAATGTGTGTAATGAGATGTAATTTTTAAAAAGTCTGTGTTGCTACTTATCCGTTGTGGATTTATTTGAGGGGAAAGAAATGCAAGATATGGGCATTTGATTTCTAACTGCTGCATTCAGGCTTGCTTATTTGTATGATGCATTATTTACTTAAATGGTAAAATAGTAAATTTAAGGCATGTGGCATGTTTTGTTTTTCTGTCTTGAACGTGTTTGTTACTGTCTTTGTATCAGCACTGCTGTTTGCTGGATTGTTCTTTGAAAGGATGCTTTCTTATAGTAAACTTGAGTTGAAATTTTTTTTTTTGCTTAACTCTAGGAAAATGCTGTTACATTGAATATTTAACTGAAGAATTAGGCTTTGACTATCAGCCATTAGGTTTCATAGGTAATTCTGTTCTTTATTTTGTCCAAAGATGGATCACTCTAGGGTGCAGTTCTTCAGCATGACATGTTGGGAAAATGCTTTGTTTCATAACAAGAAGTCTGGGAATTGGGTAGGCAAAGATCAGGGCAATTCAAAATCAATCTTGAATTTTATTTCATGCAAATAGCTTCTGTGGTATTCTCAGCCTGCTGATATTTTGAGTATTGCAGCTCCTTGAACATGTGTGATTTTTTTTCAATGCTACATGCATACAATGGATAGCTGATATAAAATCATTGTGTCTGGATAGTGTTCATGATTCACATGACCTTAATAATCCAAATGAGAGTTTTAATCCTAACTACAAAAGCACAAGTTTGTGACTGCTTGAAAAGTTCTGTTTTAAAGATGTGTGAACTCCTTGTTTGATTTCTGGACTAATAGCTGTATTTTGAAGAGAAGGAGTTTCACATCGCCCAACTTTTGAGTCTGACATTGGTGACTCTGCTAATTGTAATAGAGCTGTGGAACTGTTTCATTCCAGATGGAACTTTAATCTGGCTTCTGATTGAGCTGAGTGTCCTTGTAAAGTCTCTTAGCATCTGCTTTGGAAATGTATATAACATTATTCAAAATTTGTACCAAATTAAACCACCCTAAGGCTATAATTCAATTTTTCTTTATTGAGGAATGTATTGTCAACAACTTTATGCCACAGAGTAAAACCTGCACTAGATCTATTATCTTTTTGGCTATTAGCTGGTCATTTAGATTACTGTGATTGAATTTCCGGGTTCTTCAAGTTTCCCTTATCAATTGAAAGTTTACATTAAGGAATTAACAAATATGGTCAGGGTTTGGTGTTTTTTGTGTGTGGTGTCGTTTTTTTTTCTCTGAAAGGAGGTGAGCTTATATTGATGCTTTCTAGCATTAATGGTTGGATTATATTTTTATTTATAAATAGTAATGATTTCATGATTCTAGATTCACAGTTTCTGTGAATGAAGTTTGAGATACCTGGTTTGGTATTTGGATTATAAAATTAGAAAGAACACATGAAATATATTGAAATACACCATATCCCATTCATTTAACTTCTGTGCCTTATTTTAGTTTCTCTTGTATCTTGAACAGTTAATGATTGTGACTTTTCTTATTTTTTAATTCTCCAAAGTCAGCTTTGGAGAAGTCAGCTTAATTACAGTTTTTATTTTAAAATGTTCCTCTCGAGCTCAGCATAACTGCTGTTTTGAATACGAGTTCTTTTATTAAAGATGGTCAGATTAGGGTAGCAAATTGATGCAGTTTTTCTGTTAACACATGGTTTGTGAGATCGTCTCTAACTTGAGTAGATGTGCCTGAAAAGACGAAGCTGGTGTTACCAGCAAGATCAAAGTCTGAAGCTTTGAGTGTATCAATTGTCTGCTAAAGCATTTCTCAGCCTTAAAAATCTTGCCCTTTAGTACTGCATATCCCAAACGTTGAAGGGGAATCACTGAGAACTTTAGCTGAGTGTTGAAAACTTATGAAATGTGTCTACTTTCTTTTACTTGTGACTTCTTTTTTTCTGTGGTTCGTCTTTATCCATGCTCTGCTAAACCTATTGAAGAAACTTCACTAAAACCCACTGATGTGGCCTGACATATTCCTTGCCTTCAACATCAGAAATTTGCTGCTTCTGCTGCTGAGAAACATGGTGAAGTCAGGAGTGTATCTTTATCAGGTTATGCAAAGCTATTCCAGTTTCATTGCAGCTTCTAGTAGAGTTGATGGGCAATATATATTTGCTGAAGGGTAATTTTGTTGAAATGTGCAAAGACCTGTCTCTTTCCAGAAAGCATCTATGGAAAAGTTTTAAGAGAGGAAGGAAGATCCTGCCCCTGTCCAGTGACTGTGTTGTTTTGGAATGTGCTATATGCAAATCTGTCTTCTTTATTTGGACCGATTCAGGATGCAAAACTGTGCTCTGAGTCAGACAGAATAGCGAATTAAACCTGGATCTTTTAGTTAAAACTTTTAGTAACCCCATTATGAAGTATGATACAGCCATGTATGTTGATGGTAATGTTCAGTAGATACTCTTGTTATTTTAATTTTGGGCATGAACAAATTTCAAAAGCACAGAGTTATGAACTGAAATTGTGATCATCTGGCTATCGCCACTTGCCGTCTACCAGGGTTATTGTATTTTGTTTATTCTCTTTTTTCCTCTTTTGTTGCTGAATGGAAGAGCAGTGAACACTTATCCAAGTTCAGTCTGGTAAATGATAGAGCACTGTGTTGAGTCCATTTGTAATCCCCTTTTCCTATTGCAACTGTGCTACGCTACAGAAAGGGAAGTAGAACTTCTGAAGTACAAGTGCCATTCTCACTGCTTCCAACAGGATGTGACTTGCCCAACTTTTTGAAGAATGGGTGTCAACACCTACCATTGAGAGTGGAATCTGGGCCCTAGCTGACTGACATCTTCCCCACCCCAACTTAATGCGGCATCAGATCTCCCCATCCTCCTATATTAAATTCTTGTGCAAGTCTTTATGCATTCATTTGGATTTGTATTAAAGAAAAACCAGCAACTCAGAAGTTATTTATATTACATTCCAGATGCTTCTGGTAATTGATTTAGAAACAATAAAATTGCTATGAGAACAGACTTGCAACTGTACAAAATGGGTTAGCCACTCAACCCATGTAAAAGGAAATCTCCACTTTCCTTACATGTTTCTTTGGACATATTAGCTGTCTTACTCCATTTTTCTTCATGCTTCATCTTCTTATGCTGAAGGAGTTTAGAACAGATTTGTGTTTCCAAGCTCTTTTGTCAGTGAATGGGAGAGGAGGGAGAGGTTGCACACAAGTTGGTTCACATGAGAAACTTATCTTCTGGAGGAAGGCAGTGACAGGGACAAAATGGGCCAGTCTCCTGTTAGATCACCTTAAATCAGCATTAAACTGTGTCATGCATTTATTAAAGCATATCAAAATTGCAACATTTTTGTGGTTTCCTTCCTTAAACTTCAAGCAGCCTCATTTATGAGTTGACAAGAGACAATAGTTATGAAGTGAGACTAAACATGAGATAGAAGACACAATTGCCAAATCCATCTCTCTGGTATCTTAATGCCATCAGCTTCTGCTGAGGTCTAAAAATATGTGACCAAATCACTAATTTCTTGAAAGCGGTTTAAAAGTAAATACCATCATACAGACTGTCTTCACCAGCACAGTGTTGGAAAGACCCCAAAACTAACAAGGCATCAAGCAAACGGATATCTAGGATACAGTGATACTAAATATACCACCTTTAAGGTTAAATCTTTCTTTCAAGATTTTATTTTTCAGTGCCTCTGGGGAATTTGCTTTTCCAAGTAAGTTTTCATATCAAAAGCAAGTAAAAAAAACCCAAAACCTCTTCCGTTTACTTTCCTGAATTGTTCCATCTGTGACTCTTACAAAAACCCATCATTGCATTGAGACTCGACTGTTCAGTCAGTGACTTTCAAACTTCTGTTACTTTTTTACATGCAGAAAATTGTTATAACCTGGTAAATGTTACTTTGCAGGTGTATATCTAGTTTTGAAAGGACTAAATATAAATTAGGTCTTGCCTTTAGTCACAAATAAAAAGACAATATTCTAACTTCTTTTAAAGCACCCAGTGACAATTTTCAGTCTCCATAAAATAAGAATTTTATGGTGGTTCTTTTGATTTGTTCTCATCTGATGACATGAAATTGAAAAATAAAGCATGGAGCAAAATGAACCGTAAGAAACATGAGTTGTGGGAACATGACCTACCTTCAGAAAGTCACTGTTTCCCTCTTCTTTCTCCTATATGAGAAAATTTTCTCATGTAGCTTGCACATACTGTCAAATATGTAGCATGATCCCCAGGAGATTGGTGGTTTTACCATTCAACTGGTCAACTGCAGAGCTGAAGCTGCTTCAATGACTCTGTGATACCTGTATGGGTATACCAATAGGACTCACAGATCAATGCATAGTGTTTTTAGACTGTTGTTTGACAATCTAAGTTACTGTTTTGCATAGTTAAAGTGATTTGTAAAAGTGTGGAAAAGTAATAGGCTGTTTCTTCTGAGCTTTTAGCCATTGGTTATTAGCAAGTTTAATTTATCCTCACTAAAAAGAAATTAAATTACATAAATACATATGTCTGATAAATGAAGACATGTTATGCTTCAGTGAAATTGTTAAAATCAAAAAGAAAAGGGGATTAAATAAAGTGGAAATATTTAACTCATAGGTACTTGAATTTCGGTTTGACCTATGTTTGTTAAAGGCAGATATGTTTGTCATTCTGATGAAGATGCATTTCTTCATACCTTGCTGTTGACAGAATCTCACCTACTTTTCCCATTTATTATGATAATAGTCTACCAGATGTCATATGTCACAGCCTAGTGAAGTTGTCTCTGCCTATTACTACTTTATCTATAATGTGCATTCTTATTTGTCTTTCCTTAATTTAGGAATTGTTACATGCTCTTTGACATCCCCTATTTTATGAGGAAAAGAATAGTGGCAAACTATTTAAAACGTTTGAAAGCAATTTTAGAAACAGTACGCTGTTTTCTTCCTGTTGTAAGTACTATTATGTTAAAGTATGTCTTCATATGGATGGATAACCTGAATCTCATAAAAATGGTCATATGACTTAAAACTCTAGTAAATGTTGACTTAATATATCTAGTTGTGTTATGCCATGCAACTTTTTTGAAAATTCCTGGTTTCAAGTGAATAGATACATAGATAAGTGCTAATAAGGGGGATGAAAACACGTTATGGATACCTGTAGTGATAAGAGTAACAGTACTTATAACTCCTCACCTAAAACATAGAACCGACAAATATTCTTTTTAAAGATAGTTATAATCTAAAAGACAGGACAGTCTCTCATATATATGTACAGATACATGCAGAGTCAAAACAAGTTTTGGCAGAGATACAGCAGAAAGATCAGCAAGCTGTCTTTTGATTCACAGCCTTTGAGCTTTAATGGGACTGGTCTTCAGCACTCGTCATTCAAGGTGTGGTATTGTACATCCCTGTGTGTTAAAACCATATCGAATACACACCACGCTGGTGATGATAGGAATATCAAGTTGCAGAAGCATTTTAAAAAGAAGTAGAGCTACTTGGAACCACAGCCAGATTTCATTCATTTTTTGGCAGTTGGGGAACTAGCACTTGTCAATTGTATTGGAA
The DNA here is from genome assembly GCF_035582795.1 of Mycteria americana. Lineage (NCBI taxonomy): Eukaryota > Metazoa > Chordata > Aves > Ciconiiformes > Ciconiidae > Mycteria > Mycteria americana. The sequence continues at coordinate 40,637,231 of NC_134366.1, read as the reverse complement.
AATTTTATTTCCATACAAAGCTTTTTGCTTAAAAGGTTCATATCTTGGGAAGAGTGCGTTTTCTACAAATGTGAGCAGTGTTCATTTTGCATTATGTACTAACGTAATTCTGACTTTTCTTTCTTCTGTTTTGTTTATATGTTTGGGGTTTGGTTTTTTTTGTGTATTAAAATTAAGATAAAAGTGCCCCCTAGATTTATAGATTTGTGTGCTTACAGATTAGAATCTACAGAAAAATTCCATATAAGACATTCTTTTTCTTTCAAAATCAATATTAAAAAGTTTAAAGGCTTTTCTTTGTCCAGAGCAACAGCAAGAACGTGCAACTATCAGCAATTTAATGTAGTTTGCTTTCTTATATTTTACTGTGGAATTGTTGATACATAAGTTTAACTGTTTCATAAAAATGCTTTTGTTCTTCCACAGTAATATTTTAGATGAAAGACTAAGTTCTTCTCTATACATTCCTGAAAGGATCATTGCAGTCCTTAAAGCTGCATTATATAGTGTAATCTAGATGAATATGACAAAAGTCAACGTAGGAAACTATTATGCTTGAAGCAGATGAAATCAACACGAAGCCTGACATTTTTCTTTTACATTTGCAATCTCTGGGCAACTAGAATGGACCAAGGCTCTGAATATTTGAAGTTAGACAGTCCTGAAAAAATCATATTTGAATAAAACCTAGGTCACTGTCTGAAATCAGTATTGTGCTCCTGAAGTTTCTTAAAAATGAATTTTAATTTCTCTTTTTAAAAAAAGTACTTAAATTTAATTTGTATGTCTTCCAAAGACTTGAATTTTTCAAGTGACTGTATTTTCCTGTCAAAATGAAAGCAAATTAATAAATTTATAAAGATTAATTATCTGTAAAAGTCAAAACTGAAACTTTGTATGTTCAATAGGTGCCCCTCTTTTGTTGAAATGATCATCCTTGAAACATCCATCTTCATATAATGAAAATTAGAAGAGATAAGTTTGTATGAAATAGCTGATTTCTTAGGTCCCCCCTCCCCCCCCCCCCCCAATGAAATGTTGTAGACGGCAAAAGGCAGTCCTGTTACAGTCCTGTTACACTGAGCAACAGCCAGACTTGATACACAGAAAGGAACCTTTTATTCAGTCTTAAGTTGAGAACATTTTTCTGAGTGAGCAAAGCCTATGATACTTAGACAATATTTTACCTTTCCATAGAAAAGACAACTGTAGTACTTAAACTGATTATAATAATGAGGCATCAAACAAGAATATCTTTAGGCTGATGGAGCAAATATGGAATAGTTAATGTGCTGCCTATACTTATGATTTCAGCACTTCAACATTATTTGAGGATTTAAGTCCTTTCTTCAATCTTCACCTTTTCAAAATGGAAGCAGTAGCTGGTTTAATTAAAGGTGAAATAACCCTCAGTTTTCTCTTCTTACAGTCCATAATGCCAAGTAGACATATATACTTAAATTTCTTATAAAATTACAAGTTTGAAATAAAAGAAGCAGCTGTCATAGCATTTAGAAATAATTTTACTATAAAGCTTTGTTTTAGGCTTGCAGTCTCTGCTCTGTCTTCCAGAGCTTTTTATTTTCTTGCGATGATAATATGACGACATAATTTTGAATTCTGTCAACATTCCAAATATGATCAAATTTGTGACTGTATTATGATTCTTGCTCAATTCTTTATTTGGATGTGTTTTAAATAAACACCAGTAATACTTATGGTTGGTGATAATTTCCAATGTGCTCAGCACTTAATTTGCTAATACTTGAATTATCAGAATACACTTTTTTAAGTAGAATCATTAACTTCATATAAAATGTGCAATTTTTTCAATTGCTTAATCCTACCTTTTTTTTCCAAAATGGCTGGTTTAATCATATTTCACATGTGATCAGTTTGTCTGCAAATTACCACTTTGGGTAAGTGTTTGTAGTTTACCATTTATTTCTCAGTAGCAATATCACTTCGGCTCTAAATCCAAGGAAGAAAGAAATATACAGATTTTTTTGTTTTTAATCTTGCATTCTGTCTGCATTTCAATCATTCATTTTCCTTTGATTGGGCTGGATGAACCAACGTGAGAACTATGACTTTGTATGCAAACCGATATTAACCTGTAGATGAGGTTAATTTGATTATGAATTAATATCTTAAAAAAACACCTGAGTTTTAACTGTTATTAAATAAAATATGCAGTTCACAAAATACTACTGTTGTCAGTCATTCAAAAAATATATTTAATGTAGTATTGAAACCAGCAGATTTACATTTAATTTCCTTCAAAATAATGCCCAGTCTCTGGACTCTTTTTACTGAGAATAGGTATAATCTCACGTGTTGTGTAATCTTACTAATTGTAGCTGAAGTCATTCCTTTGCTTTATCAAAGTCGGCTCAACTACAGGGAGATGTGCTTAGCTGCAGTAGTGGTTGCCTCCCGAGCAGAACTCTAGCGTTACCAGTTCCTGACAGCTGCAAGCCAGCCTCTGGGCATCTTGCTAAATTTTCAAATGTAATTATACAGTAGACTTCCTTTAACAAATTCTGTGTTCCCAGCTATAATTATAACAGCTCTTCTTGCCTCTAGCCTGTTCCTTATCTTACAACCCACCTCCATATCTCCCACTGCTGGCTAGTGTTATCCAGTAGAGCTGATGGATCTAGAAAAGCAGAGCTTCTTCCCTCTATCCTCACAAGGATGGTTTCATCAGTACAGAAGATCCATTTCTTCTGATCCACTATACTGAAATGACATGTCCCATAAAGCTGAAGGTTGTTCTCTAATTCATAGAAGAGCTGTTGATTATCATGCCACATTCATTTTGCAAACAATTTTCAATTGTTATTACAGGACATAAGGTAAGGAGTTATTAAGAGCTATCCATGAAATGGCTGAAGAAGCCAGCACAGGGAAAGGAGGCCTTCTAAAAACACTTTGTTTTCATGTTGTGCAATTCAGGATATAATTTCTTTAACTGTACTATTTGTGCATTAGGTTTTCATATACAAAACTGTTCATGCTCCTTTTAAGGGCACACATGTAACATGAAAATAAAAATGATCAGTGATGCATTTTTTCTTACGTGAAATGGTAGGTAATTTTAGCCAAAGAATGATAAAACAGGAAAAGTTACCCACAGATGCACTCAATCTAGTGCTGGCTCATGTTGAAGAAATTTAAAAGCAACTACACAGAGTAATAATCTCCTCTCCACCTGTCTGGTTAGCAAGGGAAGCTGATGTGGTGGTTTTGAATATGGGAATCTGAAGATAGGAGGTAAGTGAGAGAGCTTATGCTGTTGAAGACGCACAGAGGCAGCCTTCCTTTTTCTTCAGTCTCTTACTGTGGTTGTCTGTGGCAGGTGGACTGATATTGGACAAGCGTATTGCCTGGAAGATGACAGATTACCATCTTTCTCAATCTTTCCTGCAGCAGGATCAAGTACATTGATCAAACCTTTTCTTAAGAAGCTTCAGTGAATGAAATACCCCAGCTCTTCTAGAAGTCAAGCTCCTGCTGCAGGAGAAGTCAAACTCCTCATAGTTTGCCTACACCTTTCTAAGAATGATGATGTCCAAAACTGTATACAGCACAGTAAGAGACGGAAAAAAGTAATTATTGGCTCTTCACGTGCATGGGCATATGTGCATGCACACCCACACCCACATACACATCACGTGCTTGCCAGCCTGGTTCAGTGAGATGTGTTTTTGAAAGACACCACAAAATTTACTCTTTTGATTTGTATTCTTCTCTGTACACTGATTCCCTGTGTAATGTTTTATTGCTGGTCCCTTTGGCGTTCATGTCTGTGACGTGTCTTTTCTAAATGTAGCACTTCGGATTTGTCTTTATTGAATCGCCTTGTTGATTTCTGACCTTATCTCCCAATCTTCAAAAGCATTTGGAAGTCAGATCCCATCCTCTGAGGTGCCACTGCTTTCTCCCAGCATTGTATTATCTGCTGATTTTAAAACCACACTGCCTTTGAGTCATTAGGATTGTTGTGAAAATACAGATAGAAACAGATCTAAACAGATGTCCGAGATCCATTTGAAATATATACCCGGTTTGACAGAGCTGTTGAAAATTTCTTTGCAAGAACAACTGCTCTCTGATTTCAGTCATTTTTGTGTCCAGCTTATGGTGATATGTCTAGACAGTATTTCATTATATTGGCAATGACAATGTGGGACATGTTTAAAATCTCTCTGATCTCAAGCTTGTATCCCATCTACTCTTAACCTCTTGTCCATGAAGCCAGTTAACACCTTTGCAGTGAAGTAATTCAGATGAGTGTGAAGGGATCTGTACTTTTTAAATTTATCTTCTTTTTTTCTTCTAGAAATTTGGTTATTCAGTAATTCGTTCTAAAATCTTTTTAGGTTTTAATGGTAGACTGGAAGTTGCAGGTGGGACTTATCCCACCTGGGGGGCACAGGAGAGGGCTTGTTCTCAAGTGTTTTTTTCTTTTCTTTTCTACCTCTTGGTTTTATTTTCTCTATTCTGTTCTCTTGGAAATAATGAGACCACAGATCCTACTTTGTTACATCTGTCTTCCTCCATAATTTTCAGCATGACTCTCTTCAGGGTTTGGTTTTTTTTTTCATTCTTTTGTTACATTATTTCTTCTCCTTCTTGTTTGCCAATGGTATGTGTGTCTTATATCATTGTAGGTCTCGTTGATCACTGATACAGGACATGGATGAAAACTTTTTTCTAATGAGACAAGCTGACAGGATGTGTAGAAGAAATGGTTTTGCTTGTTTTGTAACTTCAGAAAGGCACAGTTGTGCTCATAGCAGTAAGATTTCAAAGGTTACCATCACAAAATTAAGTGTTCTTTCATTGCATCTTAGGTACCAGGTAGAATGGGAGTAAACAGGTCAGTTCCAAAGGGAAATGAGATCCAAAATTTTGCTTATGTGAAGTGTAAAGATGGAGGTGATTCCATACTAAAATCATCATTCTAGCCTTTTGAACCTCAGGCCATTAAAATGGGTTGGGGAAAAGATTGAATTAGGACAAGGGGGACTCTATCCCAAATTGTTACATTGAAATACATTATGGAAATCCTTCTATCCTGAACGGCTGTGACTTTGGTATTTGGTATGATGGCCCATGGGTGGCCTTTTCTTGCTTTTAATAAATTTGTGCATAACCACTTAAAATCCATCATTCATCTGTTGTTCACCTGTTCTTCTTGTATATTACAAGACAGAGAATTTTACCCTAAAAGAGAACTATAAAATTAGGAGCAGTGAAAGCAGGGTGGATTTTTTTCAGGTCTGTCGTATGAGCTGAGCCCTCTTGCCCACCAATAGAGAATGAGTACAGAAGCCAGAATGTTCATACCAATTGATATTGTCTCTTTAAAATCCAATGTTTTATCTTTTACCTTTCAGTTTGCTTTATAGGTCACTTAATTTTTGTTACTTTTCTTTAGTATGAGCTAAGAAAAGTATATTGCTGAATATGCTAAAATAGATGTATATTTTTTTAAGGCTGGCATTTAAACAGACAAAGAATCATGCTTAATGCTGCTGTGATAATAAATAGTACTATAATTGATTGTTGATAGAAACCCTTAAAATACATTTTTATGGTTGAAATCTACTTTGGGTAAACAGTGTTCAGTTTGCCTGTTAAAATAATTCACTATATACCGTGGTTTCTTTGAGTATTAAGGAAGTAGGACTTTTCCAACAACGGTAATTGGTTGACACTGCTTGACCTTAATGCAAAGCTACAGTATTTAATGAACAAACAGAGGGAATAAAGTTTTGATAAATAAGGCAATTTTCATGAAACCTTTAGAAATATGCTTGAAGTCTTTTAGTGTTAGATTGACGCTTTCTCCTTTTGTGAAAAGAATAAGTGAATAATTTAAGGCTATATTTCATGTTTTCAGATCTTCATTCTGTCATATAAATAATAGACTGTGAAATGCAGCAGCTCCTGTATTCACAGATTTAATAGACCTATACAAGTGAGTATCTTACTCGACTCCTGGTGTCTTAAAATGCTCTTTTGTGCGTATGTATACCTGAGAAGCAACACAGAACTGGGACACTCCTAGACTCTCTTCAGTAACCAAATTCCATACTTTCAGCATGGAATTTGTTCTGTTTTTAAACAAATTGTTGTTCTTAAAATACTTTTAGTACAGCTTGATGTCAGTTTTAGTATTTTTAGTTTTTAATACTGGTACAGTATTATGAGGGACGGATGTCAAAAAAAGTAATACGTGGCTATTCAAAATTAAAGTGTAATCTAAAGTTTACTTACTTAAATGGAAAGACTGTGTGAAAAGCATTCAGGTTGAGATCCAGCACAGAACTTTGAAACACCATTGAATCTTGCTTGATGAGAAGAGAATAAAATGTATTTACTAAAATAGTGAAATATCAGGGTAACTTATATGATTTTCTACATTTATTCTCAGTTATGTAATTTCTTTTTGAGGGAAACAGTACTGGGGGAGGAAGAACAGAGAAAAGCAAAATTAAGCTAGTTTCTTTTCCTTGTTTCCACTCTTTCCCTCCCCCTGTCCCATTAAGTGGCTTTAGTTTAATGTATGTTGAAAGGATAGTGAAGTAAGACGCTGAGAACAAGTGGCAAAGCATTGGAATTCTTTCATGTTCTCAATCTTCCAAACAGGAGCATAGTTTTAGGACTAGTGGACTATGGGAAACATAAAGATTCCCTTGGAAAGTACATACTACTGTGCCTATTTTGTTAGCTGCAAAAAGTATCTTTCCTAAATGCTTCCATTTAGAAGTTTAAATTGTTATCTGCATTTTCTTCCTGATACCTACGTCTTTCAACATTGGAGTAACTCGTTGTTAGGCACCTGCTACTGGCATGTGATATGATACCGAACTCTTGCTTTCCTCCATCCTATGTGGCAGACATCTACACAAGTAAGGAAAGCTCTTTATTCATATTTCGAAGACTATTTTCTGTAAATAATATTCAAGAAGCCTGGCAGATGGTCTGCCTTTGCCATAGTAGTGATTTATGTAGTCCCCATGTAGGTTCCAGAAATGTCTAGTCTTTCAAAGTGAGCAGTCTACATGAGGATGTCATCATCTTTGCCAAAATACGGGCAGTTTTTTTCCTGTTTCTGCTTACTGGTACTCTCTAGTTCATGTAGTCAAGTTCCTTTCTCTCTTACTTTTCAAGAAAAATAATCTTTTTATCTTATGACATGTTATACAAATCTTAAAATAATCCTATTATTCTCTTTTGTAATTATTTCAGTAACTTGTTCATCTCATTTTTTTCATTTCCACTGATACAATTTTATTCATGTTCACTGTAAGTCTGTCTTTTGATTTTGGCTAGTCCAAATGCTTAAGTGGGGAGACATGCTTTTCCCATTCTCCATACTCTATTCAACTCATTTATAACTCAGAAAACATCAATGCAGGGTTAGAGACCGTTCTACAGTGCAACTTGTTGCAAACTAATATCGGAACTGTATGAATAATGTGAAAATCATTGTGCTGCACTGGTAGGAAATACATTGTCATCACTTGTTTTCAGAACTTATATAGAGTAATATTTTCTATTTCTTTTGCTACATAAACATTATTTAAGCCATTGGCTGGGGAAGTTTCTGTTGTTTCAGTAAGAATTTACAGGATTAGTATGTTAAATATATTGATCTTTCTAAGCAAACCAGTCAGTGATTGGATCCAGCTGTGACTGAATTGACTTCTTGTGGTATCTGAGCAATACATTTGTTGTTATCCATTATTACTTCAGTACAAGACTACAGTCTCACTGTAGTAAGTCCTCTGCAAATATACATATTCACTGTTCTTTATTTGCAGGCTTTGGTTTGTTTAAGGGGAAATGCAGGAAGGAGGGTATAAACAGCAAAGGAAGGAAATAAGAAAGCAGAACAGCAAGAGAAAGCAGTAAAGATACTTTGCTAGTGGCTGTATATAAATGATGCTGATGGTCGCATTTAAATTCTGAGTTGGCTACTGTTCTTTATTTAGTCAGTGCAGCTTTTTTTGCTTAATTTGTTAACACCTATAGAAATTGGAAAGAGCAGTAGTTGTGACATGGACTATGTAATCTGAAAATTGTATTTTGTCACATGTTTTAGTCACAAAACCTAGTTGAAATCAATTGTCCAAACATTCACTTAACATATTAATAAGTAATACAGGAATACTGTAAGTCCTCTTGAATTAGATATATTACATCTTGTTACAAAATTTAATGCCAGGCTTAATAACTCAAAGTATGCTCTTGAATAAAAGTATATTTATATGCTAGTATATTGCAACTAGGATGCTAATCCAAATTTTAAAAAACCCAAAACACTATTTAGTTGGAACTGTTTAATATACTCATGCGTAGACAATTGTATTGAATTTAATTTCTTAAAAAGAAATCCCAAAATTTATTCCTTCAAAGTGAGTATGTTTTTCATAGTTTATTTCTAAATGCAATTTAATTTTTTTTTTACAACAGTGGTCAGATTACAGGAGCTATTTGGGTACTTACTTGCAAAATCAGTGTCTTCTAGGACTTCTTTTTAACATGTGTCTAGATGGTTGTGTTCTTAGGTACTCTAATGGAAACACTGTAGAAAACAGAGTAAAGTGTCAGCTTTTCAAAAAGGGAAGATGCTGTTTCCAATTCAACACTATTAGTTTTGCATATTTTTAATAGGAAAAATTATTTTAAAATAGCAGCGTATCCCATTGTTATGTGAATAGAGTTCAATTATTTCACAGTAGTTGAAAAATTCTGCATGAACATGTTTTGAAGAGTGATTTTTTTATAAAAATATTTTTCTTGATTTACAAGTGCATTTTCAAACAGTTAAAAGGGAGTTAATAAAAGATAGATGGCTGATCAGTGGCTGGAATTTGATTTGTTAATTTTTTCTTAGAGCCATAGCCTTAAACATTTTTAGTGTGTTTGTAACCAGCTGTAGTGTGCTATTGAACCCTGTACAATTTTTTGGTCTTATTAATAATGAATATAACCACTTTCTAGAAAATACGTCTAACAATATCAGGTTACTGAAATTTGTAAAATACACATTTTTAAGAAGTTCAGTCACAGGAGGAGGGATTGAAAATAATGCTGAGAAATAGCCATGAATTGCAGGTTGATATAAATTTCAGGTTGAATACTGAAGAAGTCTTTATAATGCTAAAGTTGTCGAGTTGTCTCTCTCACCATTATTGTCATCTTAAAAATAAATAAATTGAACCACATGGACTTATCTTACATGTTGTTTCCATCTCTCCTGTTACATGATTATGTGAAATACTTATTTGACTTGAAAACAAATACACTTGACTTTTTGTTGTATGGAAATTTCCAGGAGAAATCCAGTGCCTTAGGTCACTTGAATCCCTTTAGGTTGAACTGAAAATGAAAAATGTTTTTAGCATTTTTTCATCAAACATCTTTATTCTTCATCCAAAGGTCAGTTCCAGAAGTCTGGTACCGGCTGCTGCTCCAGGTTCCTTATTGCTGCTGGTGGCTGGGCCTTATCCCAACACCTGCCTGTTGAATGTGCGGAGAATATAATTCTAAGGACAACCGTCTCCTTTGTGTTTGAGCACCTGCCACTATGTGAGTTAATTTTTCTGTGTTTTTTTAAAAAAAACAAACTGAGTTGGCCTCACTTTCATTAATGTCATAGTTACACATTTAGCATTTATAAAAATTATGTTTTTGATGTCTGTCTTGTAGTTGTCCAAAAATTATTTTAAATACCCTCTCCGTAAAAAAACAGTCTTATTTTACAAACATAGGTGCTTTTCTCCCTGCTTTACTACGTTAAATTTTAAAAGACAAGTGAAAATATTGACTGTAGTATTTGGTTTTAAAAGTGATGGATAACTGTATTGAAGTCTGCTTTCCACAAAACTGGTGAAACATAGACAGTGTCAGTGGGAGCTTTTCTTTGCTTTCTCCCATAATATGCCCTAAGTCCCGACCTGGAGGGGCAATTCACTATCTAATTGAAACCTCTCCTTACATTAACAACATGGCAGTGTTTAGTAATGATACAGTGTTTGCTGTTAAAGACTTGCCAATTTTGCCTTAAATAGCTAGATTATATTACCTCAATTTGCCATATTCCCTCTGTTTAGTTTGGAATTACCTTGCAAATGTTAAGGTGATACTACTGAATTGTATAAAGGAATGAGAAAGTTGAAATCGTAGCAATGTAAATTTAAAGTACTAGTATTGGTCTACAGAAAAACACCAGTTCAAGTGAATAAAGGTCAGGAAGCTCATTTTAATTGGAACAATTTTTTGCTTTTACTGACTTCTGTCAGTGACTTCAGTTATTTTTCCTTCATCCTGCTCTGGATAATTTAAAACCCTTTCTGAACTGATTTTTTAAGACATATATGTGCTTGTCTTCTTGTATGTATAGTTTCTGTACCTTTTAAGTGTAGTTCATTTTTTCCAGTGCTGCAATAAAGTACAGAACACTATGCAGTACATTAAAGAAATAGAGCCTATGCATCAGAACAATTTTCATGCCTCACTCAATTCTTAATGTAAATTAGTAGGAACATTGGTTATCCATTTGAGAAATTGAGTTGGTATAAAAATAAAAATGCACTTATGGTGTGTGGTGCTTTGTGTATCATCTTGGGAGTGTTTTGCTGTTTATCTGTCACTTGCATTAGAAAAAGCAGTCACTGGCTGCAGGTGACATTAAAAATTAAAGGTTAACCTCAATTTCTTTACTGACCAGACGTGGGGCAGAAAGTTCTTCTGGATGCGTGCCTGAATTTTGGAACTGTCAAAAAGAGTTGAGAAGTAAAGACTTGTGCTTTTGGTGGCTTAGTCTTTTTGTGCGTGCGTGTGTGGTTATACGATTTCACCATTTTCAAGTGTTTAGACCGCTTATTGTAGGTTATATGAAGATCATGTTTCATTGCATCCAACTTTGTGAAATTAAAAAATGACATGATAATGCTATAGTAAATAATTATAATGAACTCATTGTACTGATCTACATAATTTTGGGAATGTCTTTTTATTTTGTTACTTAGAAAAACTAATAAAAATAGCTTTTTTCCTGTTACCAGAGGATACGTGTCTCTCAAAAACTAGTTAAAAATGTTGTTGAAAATGGCTATAGCAGCTTTTGACTATTCTGGTTAGCTCAATGTACATTTAATATAAGGCAAGATTTATACACTCATGAACAAGCCTGGGACATCTTTCTTTAAGCATTAAGGCTTTTGACAAAGTTGGCTTCTACCCCATGGTGAGTTCAGAGTGAGCCAAATTCGGTAGCATAATGCTTCCCTCCTCTCTCACTCAAAGTGTTGGAGTCAGCATTCAGACCAATGAAGACGACTAGCTTCAGGCAGCAGGAGTTTCCATGTAACCTGCCAGATCTTTCATTTGCAAAGTAGGTATTACGCTTGTTCAGTGGTAGACCACGCTACGGGCAAGTATTGATACTTGAGATGCAAACTCAAAGCTGTGGCTGCTGCTCTTACCTTCCATTTCATCTCTTGATTTTTACTTACCCATGCAATAACGTAGTATGCATATAATCAATAGATCTGCTGCTTCTTGTTGGCTGCTGAGTGAAAATGAGAAGGGAAGAAAGAAAAATGAAATTGCCTGCTCTGTCTTCGTGATTAAAATAGACTCTGAAAATGCACCTGTTTTCTTTCCCCATCCCCCATTTGCTGAACGGTGAATCTCTTCTGTCCTTGGCCGTTTTGCCTCTTATAGCTATTCTTAGGAAAACAAGAAAATAGAAATTTCATTAAGGAAAGCAATGAATGTTGCTTTAGAAAAGAACATTGCAATTGACATTTTTTAGGAACCCTGGTATTTCAGGCATGTGTATAATTGTTATAAAATTATATATCCGTGTGCTTGCTTCATAGTAGGCTTGACACAGTTGTTTCAGGACAGGTATGCTGTAGATTTTTCAGACTTTGAATTAAATAATTTTAAGAATTATTTTGCTGGAAAGTGATAATGCGTATTTCATGTGTTTTACTTATTATTCCTAAATTATTAAACCTATATTTAAGACCAGTAATTTCTCTGAAGACAAAATATTTTTAAATGCCAGTTATTTATTTTCCTGTATTTCCCTCTGCTTGAAATTATTCCAGTCATCTCTAAGATTGGAGTTTCACTTAACACTTCCCAATTTCTTGTGTTTCAGATTTTTTCACTATTGAAATAATTTATAAGGAAATCGAAGTACTACATACCTTTAAACATAGTTCATTTGACTTAAGGAGTAATTAATCCTATATAATAGTTGATAATTGTTGGCTTGTAGCCTGGCTCTAAAGTCTTCATTTTATAAACTGGTTTATGAAACATCAGGAAACATGAGCTGTATTTTTCAAAGGAAATATCTCAAATAATTAAATACTTCAGAAAGTGGTTATAATTTGAAATGCCATATTTTCTAAAAAGGAATATTTAAGTGATTTTATGTATTTTCTTACAGGCTCTAGAATCTGTCTAAATCTGACAAATTTATAATTTGTCAGTTACTTCCTTTAAGTTCAAATGAACGTCTATATCAGTCTAAAAAGCACTATCTGGTGACTTACAGTCATCTTACAGATGGCATCTTTTCTTAAATACTACAATAATCTGTGGTTTGTGGAGCAACTAAATTACCCATTTGTTACACTGTTATGCAGCTCATAGAGGTCATCACACATCTGTATAAGCAGAACATTTTAAGGCTTTCAAAAAAAACCCCAACACGCAGTCATTGCACTGTTTCTGTAGTTGCTGTTCCTACAGTGTGGGTGGTCCATGCGCCTATGTTGAATTTATGGCTGTATTGCAGAGATCGGCTAGAGAGAGAGAGAGATCCATAAGCTAAGGACTTTTTTCTCAGATGTAGCAAAACTTGCAGGACATGCAGCTTCAAAGGCTGGAAGAACAGGTCCAGGATCGAGAGTTATTTTGCAACGCACTAAAATCAAGTTATATCAGTTCCCCACAAGGGTACATAATATCACCTCAGGACTAGGAATTCCCATAGCTTTATTTTCAGTAGGTGTTAGATTGTCCTGGTGAAGAGTAGCACTACTGTGTGTTATTAGCCCTTTCTCTTCAGACATCCTTTCTTCTCTCCCTTGGTACCATGTCAGGTTTTATCCAGTTTATGTAGCTGGTCCTCACTTGACAAAATTGGTACTGCTTCACATCCTTCTTAGTTCAAGTTGCTTCAGCAGTGATCTTTGTCCGCTGCATCTTGCTTGCCTCTGCCCCTGGCAGGCTGCCCCATTTGCCTCCTGAGCCTCATTGTGGGCAGCGTGGCTCTGAAGCTTGAGCTGGCCTTGGACAGAGCCCAGCCAGGTCTGGCAGAGCTTTTTACATTGTACTTGGTGCCTGCTTTATAGTTCGTTTTCATTTTGACCAGGAAACCAGCCTCGCTTGTTGGAAATCCCAGTACTAAGGAAGGCCTTTCAATACTTGAAGGGGGCTTATAAGAAAGATGGAGGGAGACTTTTTACCAGGGCTTGTAGGGATAGGACAAGGGATAATGGTTTGAAACTAAGAGAGGGTGGATTTAGATGAGATATAAGGAAGACATTCTTTATGATAAGGGTGGTGAGACAGTGGAACAGGTTGCCCAGAGAAGTTGTGGATGACCCATCCCTGGAAGTGTTCAAGGCCAGGATGGGGCTTTGAGCAACCTGATCTAATGGAAGGTCTCCCGGCCCATAGCAGGGGGGTTGGACTAGGTGATCTTTAGGGGTCCTTTCCAACCCAAATTCTACTTGAGGACAGCAACATCTTGCCTTTGTTGTTACCTGCTTACTATACATCTCTTTATATAGTTTCATTATATGTCTTCTCTTCTGCATTTTGATGACTTTTGAACTTTTTCAGGAGCATTGCACTGGTAACAAGTGGTATTGCTTGAACCCAGTCAGATGACTGTTATTTGTGTTTTTCTTCAGTAAGACTGCTAAATTAGGTGATCATTAATGCTGATCAGAATTTGTTAAATAAGAATTTAAGAACAACTTTAACAAAGGATTAAAAGTGGCAGCCTCAAGTGTTTCTGCATCGAGGAAACTGGGGGGCAGGGGGAGAAACTGGTGGGTTACCAGTGGTGTATATTTAAACACAAGATTGTCATGATATTTTGGTGCGTTTGAAGTGACCCTCTTACTATAGATATGACCATTGCAGGCAGTTGTCTCTCATGTGTTCAAAGCTGTGATAATGTTCCAGTAAAATTTTAAGGAAAAAAAACTTTCCTAGAAAGCTGGCTGCAACTTCCCTTGAAGGGGATGGGATGCTATTTCATGGCTATCCTTGGCTCGCTCTCTTTTCCTTCTCCTCCTCCCCAAGAAATACTGTGGGACTTACAGAATGCTTTGCTTCTAGGACAAATTCCTAAGGAAGTTCACAGGATTTTAGTGCTTTTTACTCTTAAGTTATACTGATCTGAATGGCTGAACATGTACTGAATGATACTGACAGGTACCAGTGTGCAGTTGGAGTCCAGTATTAGGGACTGTATCTCCATTGCAAGTAGCAGCATTACTCATTGTTGTGACTGGCCAGCATTGGTAATTAGATGGAAAACAGATGAATAAAGCCAAATTAAAGTGACAGTGATAACCAACTGCCTACTAATTTAAGACCCTCTGTACATTGCTGAGTGCTATTTATTCAATGAACTGATATATTAAATATTTAACTTTAAACATTTCTTTAAGGTAATAGGAGCCATGATGGTCAGAACTTACCCTTTATTATCAGTGTTCTATTGTATTTAAATAAATTAATGTGGAACTTTATACAACTCAGAACTTTCTGAGTAACTTCATGTGGTTTTATTAAAGGTTGCACTGAGTGATGTACAGTACATGACTTTCTTTGAGAACATAATGTTTCTACAGATTTACAGTTTTTAAAGCAGGATTAAAATCTTGCCATCTACTTTTGCAGTATTTTTCTCAATGCTATGTGTCTGATCCTGTAAGATCTTTTCTAATAAGCATTAATTTAATAAGCATTTACAAATGGCTGAACTAGATTTGGGAGAAATGGATGAATGTTGTTTCACTATTGTTCAGGAACATGCAGGCCTTGCAATATTGAAGTCATACAAAAGCACAATCAGAAGGTTGCTTGTATCTTGAAACATGCCTTATTTCTCTTCTTTTGCAGGGGAAATGTAGATCAGTTGCAAGAATTTCTCTGTATTATAGATGTTGTTCAAACTTTGTCTTGGGACTTTAATCTAGATAATTTTAAAATCCCAGAAATATACTCTATAGTGGGATCCAAGCTGGAGCCAAGAAGAAGTTCTCATGTGACTGCATTTGGCGGAGGGAAGAGGGGAGTAGAGGGGACAAAAGGAAGAATGCTCATCTCTTTAGGTGAATGTATTCTTCCCATAAGGTGTAACAACAGAAAGTAGATCAAGACACTCTTGCTTGGAGACACTCATACCATCTGACAGGAAAGTGATTTTAATGAATTTTAAATCCAGAAGCAACAGTATTTCTCCCCTGAGTAAATGGTAGGGAGACTTTAATTACACATTGCTCTTGAAAGCACAGATTGTACTTAGTTTCTTTTTTGGTCATTTACACTCAGACTTTGGAAGGTATTTAACTTAAAGCAAATACAAGAGTACTTTTCTGAATTTTCATACTATTACTGAGTTTTCTCAGTATGAATACAAATACTTGAAATAAACAGGAATTTAGTGGAGGTTTGTTTTTTTTTTAAACAAGCAGAAAAGTCATACAGTATCTTCTATTAGATTTTGGCTTAAAGACTTTTAAAAAGGCATTTACTTTGTAAATGTAAGTTTTGACAAAAGCAAGGGAAATTAATAAAAAGTTTAAGTTGTGAATCAGTATCTAGTTATTTCTGATCAGGATTTAGTGCTCCAGTTGAGGATACCTTATAGTGTGAAACTTTGCTCCAGATGAATAGTGACCAACTACATGAATAGTGACCAACTGACTATGTATCTATATTAATTTCATATATTAAATGCATTTTGATGAATAAAGTGTAAATGAGGAATGAATTTGTGGTTATTTTTGTGCACGAAAACTATAGATATGAAAGTTGCATGGAGTTGTAGCGTTTTTGGGGGAAACGTAAATGTTTTCATTTTACTTCAACGTTTAGTTTTTAGCAAAGAAAGGTAATAGACTAGCATAAATATAAAAACATTCTCATACAAAATCTTTTTTTTGTTCCAAAAGATAATATATTATAGTACATCATTAAAAAGTTGAGCTATTTCATATCAAAAAGAAAGTTCTAATATTCAGCAAGTTTCTTCATTCATGACATGAGTTTATTTTTACTCTACACAGGGATCTGCCTTATGCTCCTAGATGCTTTGAAAAGATAATTTGACCAATGTAGTTTTTGTAACTTATCCGATACTACTCTTCTGATGTAATGCTTTCTTGAATGTATCATTAATGGGCAAACTTAAAATGCAAGAACCAGAAACACAGAAGAATTCATGTGCAGAAGTCTTTGAAGAATTGTGGTGAAAGCTGTATACAAGACTTTGGCAGTATTCAAATAGTTTTCAGCATCTTGTTTCTTGTGATTATTTTAATTTTTTTAATTAAAGTTGAGGTTAGTTTAAGGTTTCAGTATTTTCCCTGCAGGAAATATTAGGGAGTGGTATTACATTGACTTCACTGTTTCCTGTACAAACAAACTCTGTGAGTTTAGGAAGGTCTTCTCAACTTCCCTGAAGGTTTTGCTGTTAAAAGTCCCACAAAATAACTGTCCCTTTTCACAGTATTTGTAGGGTGCTGAGAGGAAGGAATTCCTGTTTGGTAGCCATAATTTGCACCGGTGCAGCAGTGATCCCCCTACTGACTTCCCTTTTGCCAGGCATTCAGCAGAAACTTAGGAAGTTTAGTACTTTACACAGAAAATAAATTGGTTCAGGAAATTGTGGAAAGGGAAGTGATACTTAATGGAAGAGACAGTTTGATGGTTTGGGTCATCGTCCAAGTCCATACATTCTCTACTTGCCGAACTGGAACATAAACTTGAAGTCCTTTTAGATTCATTTTTATTAGATGATACAAAGGTGAGAGTGACCAGAAAAGTCACTGTTCTTTTAAAGAGTTTCTCTTTGAACGTATACACAGTCCTTGTGTTTCAGGTTGAGTCTTCTAATGATTGCATGTTGAATAACTTGAAAAATGACAGACATGAACGGCAAATTCATTATATGCAGGGCTGACCTGACGTGACTTACATGCCAAATTTTGCTTCCTTAAGATGAGTAACATTTCTTCATTCACATAGTGGTTCTCAGGTATCAGGTATATTAAAAATACCATATGTATCTGAGACTGTGGTAGGTTAAGAGCTGTTGCATTACATATATTTGCGTTTACAGTCTGAAAATGTCATACTAAGCTCTTACCAAAACACAAAAACAAGTTCCTCATTTCAAAATAAGTCAGAATATTTGGACCAACTTGATTTGACAGTTTTTCATTCTGGAAGTATAGATTTTTTGAGTCAGATTTACATGTTAAAAGATTGAAGTAAATACTTAGCTGACCATCACAGAAAAATCCTGACAAAGTGTACATAGAAATACACAGTTTTTGTGTGTAAGTGTATATGTGTTAAGATAGGTATGAGAGGTGAATATTCTTCTTAACTGAAAAGTTCATCTTCCTCACTGAGGATCTTTAAAAAAACATTCTATCCATTTGGTGGAGCAATAGCTTAGTTAATGAAAATTGGTATTTTGGAGTTTTTCATTCTTGTGTAGCATCTGTAAACATGTTCCCAAACTCTACATGCAGTTCTGTAATTAACATAGTGTTTCCATGGTGTTTTGTCAATGAATAGAAAAAATATTATTTATACGGATGCAGAAAAAAAAATCATTTTCAGCAGCAATAGAGTTGTTTGATTTTGGTGGGGTTAAAATATAAGCCATCAATGTGAAATTTGGTTTTCATTAACCTTCTTACAAACCTCTGTAGGTTTTATGCACTCTGAATGAGCAGTGAGGTGTAGTCCAGCACCCTGTCTATACAGGGGTAAGATTGATTTAGAAACAAAGCATTTTTTCCTTTTACAGAATATCTGTACCTCTCTGATCGCGGCACTTAGTTTCTTTATTTTTCATTGGTGTTTTGTCTCCCTGTAATGTACATAGGAAGTTAATGATGAAAGAGTAGTAAAGTATTCATTGAAACTGAGAATTATAGTATTTGCAAATGTAAAATCATAATTTACATAAATGTTATAGTCAAGAACATTATGAATGTAAATATGCCTTCATCTATTCTCAGTCTTATAATGCCATTTGTTGTCCAGTGGGAGATGAAGAGTGATGTTGAGACTGCCGTTTAACCTATTATAGCAGCCTAAAAAAATTAAATAGCCTTGATGTAAATATGAGGTGGGAAAAGAGTATTCATCTCCATTAAGTGACATAAAAAAACATGGTAAGAATAACAGGCGGGTGGGTGTGCATTAAGCAGTGAAATCCCTAAATTCGGACCCTAAGCACAAGGACAATTGCCTCCCACGTACTTAAACTGTTATGGGTTTTTCAGACAGAAAATATGCTTCACGGTCTTCAGGCACCAAATATGGATTTTCTTTTGCATTCTTTTGCATCTAATACATGATTCCTTCTCCCCTGCTCCTAAATGAGGGCCTAGTACTAAAAAGCTGAGTTTGTTATGTTTTCCTTGGTAAGATAGGTCTTTAGGCATTTTTCTAGATCTCATAACTATGCTGAGGAAGTCCTACCCATTTTATGGTGCCATAAGCAGGTGTTGCACCATTATATTCAGATTATTTGGGGCAATTACTTTAGCTTTGATTTTTGTTTAATTGTTTCAGCTTCATATTAATGTTACGTAGACCTGTGTATGAGCAGTAGTTGATTAACCTTTTGCACCACATAGGTCACTCTTTCTTTGTTTCTTGATGATGTATTCTTGTAAAGATAGATAAAATGTTTGCACGCTTTCCTAAAATTATTTTTATGTTACATTAGATAAAGGAATTTTTTCATACTGAGTAACTGGAGAAAAGTATGACCCATGGAATCATAAATGAGAACAGAGTTGGTCTGTAAAACTGTCTTTTAAAGTTAATTGTGTATTGCAGTTTCTTTAATATTAAACTGCTTTCAATACAGGAGAGATAGTTTTGATTATTTAGCCATTCCATCTTTGACATAACACAAGGTAAAGATTTAATTCTTTTTTTTTTTTTTTAATCAAAATAATTATTTCACTTTTAGCTTGATATTTAAGATACAAAAGGAGATGCATTATGTCCCTAGCTAACCTGATGTAGTAATTAAGATGTATTTCTAGACCAAATTTGTCCGATTTTGTTTTTCAATAATTGTCTTACTATCCTTTTCTATGCTTGATTAGAGAGTTATTGACTATTACATCTCTTCCACATGTAGTAAGTTGTAGATCTCAATCAAGTCACCTCTAATCTTGTCATAAATAAACTAAATATACTGATCTTGTATTTCTCTCTCACACAAACATAATTAACAAGAAGGTTTTCCTGATTTTAATTCTTGTAACTACTTTTTGGGCCCTTTTAATTCCAACTTTCTTTTAAATTAAAGATACTAGGCCTGGTTATGGCGTTCCAGTGATGCCATATGTGCAGATAATTTCAGGTCCTTAGTACTACCATATATTTCCCTGTAATGCACCCAGGGATTGTTTTTAGTTTCTTAGCTACAGCAACATAGTAAGAGCAAAAAAAGCAGTTGGTTATTTACTATGACTTGTAAGTTCTTTAGGGATTCGCTGCTTTCTAGGATGTAATCCTCCATTTTATGTGGCCTGTTTTGTATGTTCTTAATGTTCTTAAGGTAAATAAATGAAAATAATGTAATTTCTACTCTGAGATTTACTTAATTTATGCAGCTTATTGGAAGGATTTTTACTTATTTTGGTCGTCATAGAGCTTCAGCTTTTCCCATAACAGTGAAGAGTCAGTCACCAGGTTTTATATGTATTTTGTGTGATTGATATTTTAAAAGAGACAATAAAGGGGACTTCACAAAGCATTAGAGCATTAATACAGCACAAAGAAGGCTTATAATGTGTTTAGCTTTTCCTGATACCTAATGATACGGCAAAAAAGCACTCTTCTACAAGGCTGCTTTTAAGATCCAAGGGAACCAGAGGAATTGTTAAGAATAATAGCTAGCATATCTTGGATTAATTTTTTTAAATTTGTTTTTAGGAGCAGAAGCACAAAAATCCTGTCGTAATCTTTCTCTTTCTTTTAGGTATGCTGCTTATTTAGCTTTTAGTAAATTGTAATTTAAGATCACAGTTATTAGGTGTATTTCTGCATTTTATATATCGCTCCCAGATGCTACAGTATTAGTTTTTATCACTGCATATTTTATGAAATGTCAGCCTTCTGTTGGCTGTTCACGCAGCATTGTTAGTGATCAAAGCCACAACATAAAGGAGAGGAATCTAAACAGTTGGCTTATCTTTGTCCTTCATTGTGACACAATACCATAAAATTACTTTACTATATAAATGGCAAGCAAAGCTTCGTGTAGCACACTCTGAAAAGGTGAACTTTTCGTTAGGCTCAACAAAATAGATAAACTCTTATCGGTGATATTTTGTATAAGGAAGGTAAAGTTAGCAATGATATCTTTTGAGTTTGGAAAAAGTTTTCATCTTGTGCTGCCTTTTTAAAGCACAATAGTTTTTTTATATTAAAATGCTATTATAAATCTATCCATTAAAACTTTTTGAAATGGAAGAAATGTTGTGCCCTTTAGAGTCGTCTGTATGGTGTATTTTGGAGCTTCTCTGGGATACAGTTAGTCAAAGCATGCTATGTCATTTGAAGAGTGATAATTGGGAAGATAATTGTCTTTATCTTATGAAAACTGCTGGTGATTTTCAAGTATATTTGGCTTTTATTTTGTTTTTTCATGTGTGAGATTATTTTGAGTTTATCTAAATTTCTGGTTAAAAATATCAGAACAAATATCAGTCAGCCTTAATTTTTCTGCTTGCCTAAGTGAGTTGTGTATCAGAACTGAAGTAATAAAGTAGGAAAAACTCTACAAGCTCTGGAGATATTCTATAGGAATAAAAATCTTGAATGATTTTGATCAGCTGTTGTGTATGCCCTGCACAGCAGTTGGTTCAATCAATTTTATGTTTTGGGATGGTTTTATTAAAACAAGCTGCTGCTTTCAGTAAATCATTGTAAAGATGCTAGCTTTGTATATGCTTTTTGGGGACCTACAGCTTACCAATGCAGTCTCTCAATATAAACATACTTAAGCCTGCTCACCAAGAGGCTGGGCTGAATTAGTGATCCCCTTACAATGCAGTCTCTCAATATAAACATACTTAAGCCTGCTCACCAAGAGGCTGGGCTGACTTAGTGATCCCCTTACAATGTGGAGTATTTATCAGGACAGGACAGAACATGAAAAAGGAAATATAGTCTCATATTATGATATGAGAAAGTGGAGAAAGTAAAAGAGCAAAAGTAATTCTGTCATGTTGTGGTGGTCAGAGGCAGGCATGATAGTAAACAAAGCTCTGGACAGTATCTCTTACAAAAGATGGTGATGCACACAACTTGATAGAACGCGTTTGTGTTTGTCTTTCCAACTGCTGATATAGTCATGCTTTTCAGTAACTTGTATGCATATATTCTCTCACAGTGTGACCATATTTTGATAGATGCTTGAGAGGTTTTGAACAAACAGTGGTATTTTTCTGCATTGTGATCAAGATGGCCACATTAATCCATTTTTACTTGACTTTATGATCGAGATGGCCGTATTCATCCATTTTTACTTAAAATCTGTCACTGGAAGAGATCATTCCCATGTACATTCAAAGGTTTTATCACTTCTTTCTTGATTTGCTTTGAAAATACAGCAGATAGAAAACAAAGTTCTATCAAGTGAGTTAAGGCTGAAGATGTTTAGTATATCAGAAGCATTAATTAATTATTTTCAAGTAATTAATTTTGAAAAGTGGAAGTTGGGAAAACAAAAAATTCTGACAGTAAGAAGTAGTTAATCCATCAGCTACCTGACAGTAGTGTGCTCAGTACAGGTCATCCTTCCTGTATGAATATAGCATGACACAGAGTCAGCTTAACTTTCTCCTTCTCCTCAGCCTCACTTACCAGCATTAAGGGTATGAGCCTTCTCCTACCCGTCACAACTGAAAGGGCTGAACATTCAAAGCTACAGACCTATTCCCCATCTTTCTCAGAGAAGGCCTTTTTATAATCTGTTTCTGTGCTGATTTATTGAAGAAGTAGGTCTCCTATTGTACGTTTTCATCCACTGGTTACCTGAGAAGGTGAATTTTTCATGTCTTATATCCAGTGGGATTCTGGTTTGCTGAGGAAGGCAGAAAAATCTCCAACCTGACCTGACTGTCACAAAGGATTTGGAGTCACCAGGAAGACTGTGATGCTTTGTGCTGGTGTTGGCTGGGATAGAGTTAATTTTCTTTATAGTAGCTAGTATGGGGCTATGTTTTGGATTTGTGCTGAAAACAGTGTTGATAACACACTGATGTTTTAGTTGTTGCTGTACTAGTCAAGGACTTCTCAGCTTCCCATGCTCTGTCAGGTGCAGAAGAAGTTGGGAGGGGACACAGCCAGGAGAGTTGATCCAAACTGACCAAAGGGCTATTCCATACCATATGATGTCATGCTCAGCATATAAAGCTGGGGAAGAAGAAGGAAGGAGGGGACATTTGGAGTGATGGCGTTTGTCTTCCCAAGTAACCGTTACGCGTGATGGAGCCCTGCTTTCCTGGAGATGGCTGAACACCTGCCTGCCCATGAGAAGCAGTGAATGAATTCCTTGTTTGGCTTTGCTTGAATGCGTGGCTTTTGCTTTACCTATTAAACTGTCTTTATCTGAACCCACGAGTTTTCTCACTTTTACTCTTCTGGCTCTCTCCCCCATCCCACCTTGGGGAGTGAGCGAGCGGCTGGGTGGGGCTTAATTGCTGGCTGGGGTTAAACCATGACATGCTTATAGCAAGCTTAATGTCCACAGCAGGAAGAGCTGTGTTCCTAGGAAAGAAGTTGTATGAGGTTGTATAAGCAGTCCTTTAGGTGCCTGAGAATCAGGAGGCCAAATATGTTGTTGCTTTTCCTTTCAAGTCCGTAAGAAATTTAGGTGAACGTTCACGAAGGCAGAAAGGAGTGAAGACAGTCTTTAAAGAGAGTGAAGTGATTTTTTCCTCTGCTGATCTTAGTACTGTTATCAGAGGTTTCAAAAGTCTGTAGTTGGAGAGTAAACTTTTTGTTCAGGGCTCCTTTTTATTTGTACATCTAAGACTGCTTCAAACACCTGATAAGATAAACAGATGCTAAAGACACTTTAAGAGCTGGAAACGTACAAAGCTTATCAAAGCAGGTTCTCATATCTTTACACTGGTGAATCTCTTTGATTCCCTGACCAACCAGTCATGCATTCATTATTAAATGCACAGCTTTCACATACCCATTTCCAAACCTAATATACACCAATTGCACAGTGACCAAAAGTCAAGTCAAGTCTTGATGAAGCATAATACATAGTTGGAAAGATGTGATACTTGTTTCTGTAATTGGTGCTCTGTGGTGCAGAGTTTCAATCTTTGCATGAAGAGGTAGTAAAAAAATGGGATGGTAGCTCTTTGTTAATATACTGGATATAATCAAGGTAGCTTGGTGCCTTTTAACCTGATATTCTTGAATCTTGATACGCACTCATGCAACTGATATGCTTTGGAAACTTAATTTCGCTTTACAGGTATTTTGTATATGCATATGCTCAAAATATTTTATAGATTGGTCCTACAATTTGTGAGCATGTAACCTTATTTCCATAGAAAAAACTTTTATGACAGTTTTGGCCACCTTTCCGGTTTTATTGTAAATGCATTCTTTACTAGGTAAATGAATGCAGCGGTTTGTTGAGCTTGCAGACAATGCTAGCAGCACCAAAACCAAAGGTTTTTCAGCCCTTTGTTAACGTGCAGTTATCCTCAAATCTCTAACCTGATGGTTATAAATGTAACTGACAGATAAAATTGAGTCAAATTCATAGTCAGAAATTTCTTAATAAGATATAAATTGTTAGTTTGGACTTGATTCCCTATCGATGAAAATTGTGTTTCTGAAATGTAGCTATATTAGTTTACGCAAGGGATATCACAGTGCTTTTACCTACGGGATGTAGTAGTCAGATTGCTGTTGTGTGCTGCAGAGAGCTCAGCGAAGGTGAGAAGTGCTTATAAAGAAAATTGCGTACAAGAGATGTTATATTGCAGCCACATATTTAAGGACTTCATGTTGACCCCATCCTCTCTTATTGGCAACATGCTAACTTACTTTGAAACACTTACATTTCCATTTTTTGTGAGTGTGTGTCTCTGGGCTGCTAGAATTGGCAAAGGGAAAAGTCAGTGAACTTCTTAGGAAGCTGTCTTTGGTATACCTTTTTATTTAATATGCAGATTAGTATTAATGATGAGCACAATGGGAACTCTGAGTGTTGGCTCACCTGCAAGAGTTAAGATGCTTTCATGGTAAGAGTAGAATAATGCAGATCTCTTCAAAATTTTAGTTCAGAATTTATTGGTAAAAGGTAAAGTACAGGTGCTAAAGACACTTTTTTTTGAATATAGAATTTCAAGTATAGCTTAAATGGAAGCTGTTAGAAATTCGTCTAACTCAACATTAGGCTGTGTCATATAATGCCATCTTCCCCTGGGAAGCAATTCTGCATAACAGAATTTCCCGCATAACAGAATTTCCCCCCTATTCTCTAGCAACTGAGGAAAAACTGCTGTGCTTCATACTTTGTCTTGATAGTTTAGTTTGTAGTGACCATAATGCTGCCTCCTTAAGTTATAGAGTCACAGAATCGTTTAGGTTGGAAAAGTCCTTTAAGATCGTCAAGTCCAGCTGTTAACCTAGCACTGCCACATCCACCAAGGTGAAAGTCTTGACTTATGATGTAAAAAAAGTAGCAGTAATGCAATGATACTTGCATGGCATCTGAGGAAATCTTTACTGAACACCTTTTCCTATACCTAGCAGTTCAAATACAGACCAGTGGAATTTGCAGTGATGCTACAAGGTGCTAGCTTATAAAACCTTGTGTCCTGGTTTTGGCTGGGATAGAGTTAATTTTCTTCCTAGTAGCTGGTATAGTGCTGTGTTTTGGATTTTGGTATGAGAATAATGTTGATAACACACTGGTATTTTAGTTGTTGCTAAGTAGTGCTTATACTAGTCAAGGACTTTTCAGCTTCCCATGCTCTGCCAGGGGCACGAGAAGCTGGGAGGGGGCACAGCCAGGACAGCTGACCCAAACTGGCCAAAGGGCTATGCCATACCATGTGACGTCATGCTCAGTATATAAACTGGGGGAGTTGGCCGGGGGGGCAGCAATCACTGCTCGGGGACTGGCTGGGTGTCAGTCGTCAGGTGGTGAGCAATTGCATTGTGCATCACTTGTTTTGTATCTTCTATTATTCTTGTTGTTGTTGTTGTTGTTGTTATTATTATTATTATTATTATTATTATTATTATTATTATTATTATTATTATTTTCCTTTGCTGTCCTATTAAACTGTCTTTACCTCAACCCATGGGTTTGGGTTTTTTTTCTGATTCTCTCCCCCATCCCACGGGGCAGGGGGAGGGTGAGCAAGCAGCTGCGTGGTGCTTGGTTGCCAAGTGGGGTTAAACCACACCACCTTGCAAATTTGTGTCCAACTCAGATAAGCAAAAGGGGTGGTATCCTGTCTGTTCCATCTGAGGAACAGGAGCTTGCTGGTCAAGTCATTCACCAAAGTGAGAGAGGCAGGACTGGAGAGGGAGGGCCAGGCCTCTGGGATTTGTGAAGAAGCTATCTACAGGCTCCTTTAGCATTGTTACTAAAGAAGCAACCTAGCCAGCCAAAAGAGGAGTTTGCAATAAGGGTGTGCTTTGTAACTGGGGCAAGATTGTGAGGATTAATGCTTGGTTTTGATGTATTAATAAATCCCACTTTACTTCTTACAAATCTGGTAACATTCTTCATGTTAAAAACTTGCAAAGGTAAAGAGTGATACTTAAAAAGCTTGAAAGAGCTTCGAAGTGCTTCAGTTTGGAGGATATCAACAGAATGCTGAAGAAATAAGAGTATTTCAGAAGTCCTGGCTGTATTAGATATCTACCTTGCTCACAGAACGCATGCTGCTAAGCTCTTCCATGTAAATACTGGCAAAGACCCAGGTTTCAGTTTCATTGAAGTCCACCCCAACTGTAATAATCGAAGTCATGAGATTGCAGTATTTATATATTCATCAGGTGTACTTTGTTTTAGTTGTGATATTAAAATGTGGCAAATTGCTATTCAGCTATGAATGGAGAGTTCATATTCCTAATTTTTATTATACTCTGAGAGGATTCCTACTCAAAGTTGAATATTTTTTAAGAGTGTTCAAAAGAAATATAACATGTCCAACTTCTGATTTGGGGACCACAAAGGTTGTTCTCTTTCATAGCAATTGAGAAGGTTACTATTTTAAAATATGTATGTGTCTGAGGTTGCAAAGGGGCTAAAGAGAAGAAAGATGAAAGCTTCCTGCATTTAACTGATGTGCCATTCATGTCAGTTAAAGAGCAGGTTGCTTAAAGGTGGGAGATGTGCCACCTTTCAGGGCTCCTTGTTGGCTCACCTGCCAGTCAATGGTGTGCTATGACTGTATGGGGAATGTGATTGCCTTTCTAACTTTGCATCTCATGAAAGCTGTAGGCAGAAGGTGCTGAAGGAAGGTAGTTAAAGCTAACAGTGATAGGCATTGATCATGTCTTCTGCTTGCTGGTGAGCTGGCAAATGAGCTGGCAAATGAGGAATACATCTCTCTCTTCATAATAGCTAAAACAGGATGAGCTCAGGAATATCTGAACTTTAGGCATGAGAGACTTTCAGACCCAGGAGGACACAAATGGGTCTGTTCAGGCTTGAACAGGGAGGCCATGCCATCTGTAGGGATGAGTAGACTTCCGCCATCAATAGCGAAACAGAAAAGATCTGACAGGTACAAGAACTGTAACAGTCTCCCTCTTCCCTCCCCGCCTCTTCTGTTTTGAATTGCATTATGGATTTTAAATTCACACAAACGTAGATGATGTACAGCAAAACCAGTGTTTATGTAGAATATATACAGAAAAGGATGCCATGTGCTTATATTGCTCTTCATTTTAGATTTGTAGCAACAAGATGGTAGGAGAAAGATGGACTAAAACATATTCACAGTTCTAAGGCCTGCTAAGGAAGAACCCGATTGTATAAACGTACGCTATTTTCCCTCTAGTTCTGTAAATGTAAAGGGATAAATTCTTTCCACTCCCATGACACTATTTTCTCCTCAATGTTTTAGATTCTTAACTTTAACAATTTGATATTGGGTGAAGAACACAATGTAATAGCAACATTTACTGTGTTTTGAGATCTGTTTCTCATATAGTTGACTTTGTGCTTTGTAATGTCTAGCATCAAGTGAATATTTTAAGCATTGGCAATGAGAAATGAAAAAACCACAACTGTGGCATCTTACACCATTAAAATTTGGTTTTCACCGGCTCAGAGTTTTACTCCCTGCTTTTCTATACAAGCTGAAAGTAGAGATGCTGAAGGTTTAGAGGCTAAACTCTTAACTTAATGTCTTGAGCAGGGGTAGGGGGTCACTCCCATTCCACTTGTGGTGCATGAACAGAAGACTGTATTTCTTTGGGAAGTCCCTTTATTTTTATGTTATAACCCATTGTAGCAGATTTTTTAGATTATTTTCTTAGCATACTTTCTTCTTTTGGATAGTCTGAAATATTTTGTTTACTATTCACCCACTATTCCTCCAACCAAATTTAATGCTTCATCTATGCTGAGCACCCCACAGGAACACATGACTTAGGAAAGGGACAAAATCAGCAGAAAAATAGGTGGTCTGAGCATTTATGCGTTAAATATGCATGTTAATTAGAAAAAATTAGAAAAAATATGAAAACAGATGTTACATAAATTATTTCAGTCTCAGGATAGTAGTAACTTATACACTGACAATAACTTTTATACGTGCATGTGTATGTGTATGTCTGTTTCTGTATTTTGGAACATTTATGCAACTCCTACATGGATAGCACTAGAAAAATAACTTCTAGGTTAGGTAGGCCCTCTGAACTCCACCTACACTTGTGGGTGTTTCTCTCCTGTGTAATACTCTCCATTGAGCTCCTGAAAGAACGTTCCTGAAAAAGGCACTGCCAACAGAATAGGTGGAATCTTAAGACTCATGGAGGGTATTTCAGGTAACTGGCATTAAATATATGGAAACATTTTTTTCTGCGTATTGACATTGTACTAGGCAGCTGAAATTTTAAAATGTAGTTGCAGTCAAGTCCTTTATTCTCTGACGTACCCCATTCTTTACTGTGGTCTCTTTTAGTTCTCTTAGCTCCTCTACAGTGGAAAAAAAAATTCCTAAGGCTTGCTAGTAGAAGGTCGTCCAGCAAACACAACTAAAATGTTGAGAATGTGTTAACCAAAGAGAGAATTTTGTAAATGGATATTCATGCTAGAATTCATCTGCTCTTAGTGCAGCCGTTTTGTCATTTTATAAAGAAGACACTTCTGACTGACAACCAATTTTCTGAATATAAATTCTGATATAATTTGAATAATTACATAATTTCTGTCCACGTTAAAAAAACAGACATATGTGCAGTTCGTATTCTAATTATCACCACCAGAGACTGAAAAGTTAACTTCTCAGAAAATGAAGGCAATACAACATGCAGTAAGGGGAAATGTTGAAAAATAAAAGACCTGTAGCCTTCTGTAAATTTTCAGATGATTATTTCAGTATAACATTCTACTTTTCTAGCTTGATAGCTTTCATATTCTTTGAAACCTTCTATGTTTCTGTTTTGTGGGGGGTTTTTTCTTTTTTCTTTTTTTTTTTTTTTTAATTTTTGTAAAATCCAGCATATATAGTAGGAAGATAAAAGGCTGCAAGAAGTAGACAATGAATTGTGGAAGAAGAGGGATAACAGTATTTCTAGCAGATTGTTAGTATTGAAGAGTTTTTAAAATAGTGTTCAGGGTATGCAATTGCTATTCTAGCAGATGCATTATGCTAGTAAATGTATGAGAATGTGGTACTATATGAAAATGAATTACAGAAAACTATTAAGAAATCTTATTTATGTCTTGAAGAGAAAATATATTACCATAAATCCTACTTTATACCAATAAATTGTGTTGCCTACACAGGATTATTTAAACAGGGAAAAAAATCAGTGATGTGTTAATCCTTCACTGCACATGTATTCATTCACATTGCAAGAGTCAGATCGCATGGGGAGAAAAGGAAATTGTATAAAAAGGAGTAAAATTGTTCCAGCTGTGTATCTTGAATTTTCAGGAAAAAACTACTTTGGAAACTTAGATATTCAGTATCAAACCCATAGTAGTGATGACTTCTAAGCCTGCTTTGAGCCACCGTTTTTCTCTGAGATATTGTTTCCTTTTCTTTGCTAGTTTTGTATGTTTTTGTGAACAGGCTGTCTTTAATTTCCCTATCGTCTCCTTGAGAAGTCATTTCCATATTGCAGCACACACAGATGATTCCATTCCCCTGGAAGATATTTCTTTTACTCTTACTTTCTACTAGAATAAGAGCAACCTCTGAACCGAAACCTGTTAGAATCCTTCCATGCCTTTTCTGTCCTGGTCATTTTAGGGAAGTAACTCAGCTGTGCTCTAGCACAGGTTCTGCCTTCGGTGGAAAGTTTTTCTCCATAGTCAGCTGAAACTGGTATAAACCTTTGGTCATTGTACCTTGATGCTCTTACTGTTGCTGACTTTAATAAAATAATAATGGTAAAATTGTAATTCCAGCTCAGGACAGCATCCATCCATTAATTTTGTGATGGTGGGAGGGAGCAATACATCTGCATTCAGCCAGCCTTTTGGTTTAAGGGTGGATCTATGCAATTCAAGTGCGTTTCCACAAGTATTATGAACGCCTATGATTTTGCTTCAGTAAAAGATATGACTACTGACATTTTCTTTGGCCATAGATCATAGTGAAGTTCCTTTCCTGACAGAAAGCGATGGTGCATTCAGGTAGCATTCCCTGTTATTCCTTGGTCTGGTGACCTTCCTTCCAGATTCAAGAAGGACAATTCTGAAAGAAATTCAGAGAGAGCAGCTGCTTTGCTTTTGAAAACCACAACCTTACACAATCAGAACCAGACTTCCCAAGCATCTCTGCTACCATTCAGGCATAATAAATAATAATAAAAAAGAATTGGGAAAGTGTTTGAAAGAAATGATGACACATCACTTTGTTTATAAGTTAAATACTTTATTTTAACCCTGTGGGCCCTAGCAGTGCTGTTGATTTTGGTCTGTCTTGTTACTGTTGAGGTATAGATAGAATTGGGCATTCAAGTTCTGATGCCATCTAGTTCTCTGGATCTGTGGTGAAGCACATGGATCATTACTGATGCAGAAGTTCACATTCAACTTCCTCTGCATCATTCGTTTTCTGTTTAAAAATGTGGGATCAGAGAACTTCTGTAAGATAAAGGATAAGGATAAAGATAAGGATGAAATGTGAGACCTGTAGATGGAAATCATAAAGCCGACTGAGTTAAAAGATATGAGAAATAATGCTCTTAGGATATTTTGGCTTTCAAACATATATATAATCATGTTTTTATTGTAAGTTATGGTATGAACAAAACATGGAAGTTTGTGTTCTGTGAAAACTTTATTAATTCAATTTATGACTCTTTGAATAGCCGAAAAGCTAGAAAATATTGCAGTCCTCCTCACTTTTCTTTATTTCCCACAAAAGATTGCAAAAAGATCCATACATCCTGATATCCAGACTGGCTTTGCCCAAGTGATGTTTATTTCAGAGTTTTCTCATTATTAAATGAGATTATGACCCCTAGCACTTTAAACACTTGAGAAAAAATGAATGTTGTGTCTCTGATTTAAAAAAAAAAGATATGTATATACAGACACACATATATATGATTGCATCATTTTCACAAATGCAATTGTAGTAGTAAAGATGATTTTGTGTGTAATACAGTAACCATTTGTATCTCACACAGTTCTTTTCTACAGATTTTCATCCTTCCCTCATTAATAAATCTTAAGGTACTTTCCACCCCAGCAATATTTATTAGCACGACTGTTTTTAATAATATATCCCTATTTATTGATATTTATTCATATGACTAGCATTTTTATATGGGGCAGTTCTCTTTTTCACTTTTTCTGGGAAGGGTATGATTTTTGTAGGTATTTGCTTCCATCTGTCAATGCTAGATGATGCCGAATTGAAGGAATGTTCCTTGTGTTTGAAACAGAAGGCAGTGAGGCTTTTGGCTATAACTTAGTTTTTGTTGTGAATTTGTTTCATGATTTCTGATTGGCTTTTGAGCGATCTCTGTCTGGTGTACCAAAAAAAAATAAAATCTTGTCACAGAAAACTCTGCTTTGGTTGACAAGGTGTGTGGGAGAGCAGAGGTATCGTTCAGCAGCTTCAGGTTGTAGTACCTATTGTATTCAATGGAGATAAATACTGCTTTTGATTCCTGTTGAAAAAGGCGATACTGTGGTCTGTGTTGCTGAAAAGATGCTCGGAAGCATTCAGTACTAGTTGACACTGCAAAGAGCTAGGGGTGGTTCCCGAGGGTTGGTATGACACGGCTGCGGTCCCTGTGAAAGCTGACGAGTGTTACAGCACCTCATGTAAGAGGTCTGAGTGCAAGACTGAATCCCAGAGAGATGTGGGGATGGTAGGAGGTACTGCTTACGGAGCTCGTATGTGAGCTTCTGTTCCTGTATTGTATCTTAAAAGAAGCTTTTTGCCAAGCGTTCTTCCATTAAACATTTTTAATGTTTTTGTTTTCTTATCCTTTCTTCAGGGGAGTAGTAATATCTGTGCTGCGGTTATCTTGGTGTCTTTTTTGTGTGCATGTCTGTATGCAAGTTATGTATGGTAGGGAAAGGAGATGCAAATAAGTGATACGGGAAGTGATGAAACTCGTTGTTTGAAATTATTTCCTATGGAAGCTGATTCTGTAGTCTGGGAGTCATCCAGAAGGGGAATGCAGAGGAACATTGTTGTTAATGTGGAAAGTTCCTTCATGTCCAAGGAAAAGGGTCATAAGGAACGGTTTCATCCTGAAATTTTCAGAGTTCTTGAGACTTAGCCCACCTATATACAGGTCTGAGAAACAAGAGACTGGGAAATTCATTGAATTATGGGAAATAAATGCAGGAAAGCCCAGGGTGGTATTACTGCCTTGACAGTAGTTAGTAGTATTACTAGGGAGACATTGTAGTGCAGTTTTTCACCAGGTGTGTTGTAAGCAGTAAAGGCCCTGTGCCCAGGTACAATGCCTTTTGGAAGTCCAGCTGGAATGGTGAGTAGTGGAGATTGTCTGCATTCCTCAGGACAGTTTCTCTTAGCTGAATGAAAATGGTAGGGAAAAAAGTGTGTTGTTACTGCAATCTGAATGTCTCGCAGGAGCAACATTGCCAAGAGTACTCTTAAAATAGGGATTAAAGTGACCATGTAGTATTGTAGCAGCTGATGATGAGCATCTTTCAACATCAGCGCATACATTTTTTTTTTCTTGATTGCTGCAAAAATATTTGGAGGAATTTTTCAAGTAATACACTTTCAAAAACAGTTTTGTAATGTTATATATTCCGTGTTTCTCTGAACCTTTAATATTTTGTTGACTAGTCCAAGAAGAGGGAAAGTTATTACAGTAGTTAGCAACAAAAAGATGGTTGAAGATAGTTAAAAATGTTTCTATTGCTATGAACAACATACAGTAAGAGTTACATAGGCAGATGCATCAGGCACTGCATTTCAAATACTTTCTTCAATATGTAATCTGATTTGCCGTACATGCTTATAATTTACAATAAGAAATTTGTCAGAAATAACACTGTGCGTCTAATAAAAAAAGTGTTTACATTAAATGTAACAGTGTAAGATCCACGGTTTTATTGCATGTTAGCCATTTGCAAAGCAAAATCTTATTCCATATTTTTAAATTACTCTGGTAGCATCAGGATCCATAACTCTTTAAGTATCCTTGTTTTTAGGTATTTCTTCCCCCTCACTCATTTTGCATAGTAATATGGAGGATAACACATATTACAGTGTTCACATTCAAGTGCCTGGTGAAACATGTTTAAAGCAGACCTAAAACTAATAATGCATAAATTACAAACATCACAGTAATTGTAATGTACCACTCCTCCTAACCTAGGTACTGGAAGTTACATATCTGGAGAGAAGGTGAAAGAATAGTTTTCGATACCAACTACGTAAATGAGATCAAAATCTGTAGTTAAAAACACTTTTATGAGCAGTTAACCTCAGTATATATGAGTTTGTAAAGACTTCTGTTTAATGACCAAGTTAGCAGTGAATTATTTTCTTGCTGTAGGCGAGGGATGCATTGTTCAGTCAGTTTTGTCTTTCAAGCAGCGTGCCTCACCTCAGAAAGTAGATTATAGTGGATAACAGTAGAATAATATTTGTCTAATGTTTCTTGGGACAGGCAAAAGTATATATTGGTCTGCTTAAATGTGAAAATCCTAGTAAACATAGGCTGGTTAATATTTGTATTTGAAAATCTTGAAGTGCTTTAGGAACAGGAGTGAGTATTAGTTGTATTGTGGGATTTGATTGAGGACACCGGTCCTCCTTAGGAACTGGTATGAAAAAGGAGCTGAAATGCCAGTCAAGCGTTTCCTTTAGTGCCTGAACCCTGAACTCTCCAAACTAAATGTAATGAGTTTGCAAACTTAGCTTTCGGTTGTTTCTAAGAGAGATACAAGCTTGTAAACACCTTCACTGACCTGGGACCAAATAAAGATCTTCCAGTTTGTGAAACTAAGAGAAATGGCAGGAAATACAAAATGATACTGCAAGCGAAAGGGTAATCCAGAAAAGCATTTATTTCTCATATAGTTAGCCAGTACTTTAGCCACGTGCTTGCAGTGTCTGCATGAAACTTAAGTTTCCTCTTTTGTTATCTTTGCATTGAAGCTAACTTCACCTAGAGAAGGATTGTCCCTTCCTGGTGACCTCTGGACCACTGTCAGGCTTTTCTCAGCCCAGTTGCCCTGTCCTTGTCATTTATTTCCCGTAACAGGCCACTGAGATGTGAGTTACATTTATAGAAATAACGTAAGACATTAATTCCTTATGTGTTGTGGGTTTTCTGCAGCAAATGGTTCTTACAGTACAGTTTTGTAATTCTAGCACCCCAATTTCCATGGCTAAGCTTGCCGCTTCGGTGATGTGTAGTAACATTAATTGACGGCACTGTCCCCAGGCCAGGATTGCCTGGGCGTTGCAGGGACCCCTACGGCATGATGCTGCAGGCAGGCAGCGGGGGTCAAGTTACAGAGGTTTTCAGCATCGACTTTTTTGTTCTTAGACTTTGCTTA
Organism: Mycteria americana; assembly: GCF_035582795.1. Taxonomy (NCBI): domain Eukaryota; kingdom Metazoa; phylum Chordata; class Aves; order Ciconiiformes; family Ciconiidae; genus Mycteria; species Mycteria americana. Next base: position 40,602,667 of record NC_134366.1, on the reverse strand, counting down.
CAGCCAAGTAGGAGACATTATCAGCATTAACTTTTTTGGGGAAAAACCCCCAAAGCGATGGGGGAATGGAGGAACGGGGGCAGCTGGGGATGCGGAAGGCCGTGGAGCGCTGCAGGGACCCAGCCAGCGGCGGGGCGGTGGGGACAGCTGCAGGCCACTGCCGCTGGTCAGCAACAGGCTTTAACCTGCTTTCCCCGGGACTTGGGAGCTCCCAGACGGTTTCCTCTCTCCCATGTCAGTCTGTGTGTTACTGACACAATGTGTTTGAAGGATGAAACGTTCATTTCTTTCCTCATCTTACAATTATTTAAATGTAGGCTTTGGGTTTTTTTCTGGGGGGATCTTTAGAACGTGCTTGACATTAGTTATTCTTGTGTCCCTGTAAAGGCATAGAAAAAGGTATTAAAATTTTTGAACTGGATCTTTTTAGAAAAGGCTGTCACTCCTCTGATGCTGTTGTATACAGCCAGAGACTGTGCAGAAGTGTGTGCTATTTCCCTGATAAAATTTGGTGGTTTTATAAATACCTTATTTAAATGGAGAAATGTTTTAAAAGGTAATTTTTGCATTTCTCATATGACCATGTGATCTGTTTACATAGTGAGCTATTTATTAAAGTGATTTTTATTAAATATTGATTATAAAGTTGTTAGACAAATGTAAAGTACTGTTATCAGTACATTCCTGTATCAAAAAGTAAAGATGTTTAAACAAATTCTCACACATTTAAACAAATTATTTATATACATCAGTGGGATTTGTTACAAACGAATGGAAATGGATGCAGTTTTAACTGAGTTGTTTGGTTTTTTTGTTATTTACTGAGCATTAATATCAATGGAAACATCCCTGTTTAAAGATGCTGCTTCTCATGCTGGAGTAATGCAAGTGGCTTTATTATTATCAGGATGTTTTACTTCTGATAACAGGGGACGTGTTCACATATACAAATATATATCTTTTTCTCAAATCTGATTTTGTAATCCAATTCCCATTGTTAGGTGCAGATTAAAAAGAATTTTGCACTGGTAGGGGGTTCTAAAGCCTTGACATTGTTTTAATCTGATAACGAATGGCTTCAAGTTCATGTTCTTTTAGTTGTTGGCAACAAATCTAAACCTGTGTTTTTTGGATTTATGAGGATAAGTCCTGCTTTGGCAATCTTGTAGATCCTCAAGAGAATAGTTAAACAGTGATTAATCATTGTTTCTTCACTGAGTGTGCAGAAAAGAATGGAAAAGCTGCATTTCACACTTCTGAAGCAATTAATCCCCATGATCTTAGCCAGGTTTGTCTTGTAGATAAGTCGGGATACAAAACTGTACCTAATTTATCAATGTATGCATGCCATAAAGTATAAAACACACAATTTATTTCATATCATTTATAGTCAAATGTAAAAAAAGAGTGACTTTGCCATATCCAAGAGTGTTTCTTACATTACCTTCATATAAACTAAGTACCAGAGATTACAATGGGATTCCTGTTTATTGTGCACATCTGGTGCAGTCACTATGCATTTTCTCATTCACTTGCTGGCATTTTTAGTGATTGTGGCATAAATCACCTTCCTAATCAGAAACATAAGTGACGGGAAGTCATCTCCTTTTTTTGAACAATGGGAAAAAACATATGGCTTCTTAGACAGGACTTGGCTGTTATACTATTTATGTGGCATTATATTCTGTATTTAGAATTTCATATTAATTGCTGTGGTTTGATTGAAGGCATAGAATGCCCTGTGGTTTTGGTCAAAGTATTTGTTTTATGATCTATTCATGATGCTTTCCACGCTTAATATCTGTTGTATTTGTGGATATCAAAAATGGAGCTAAACATGCAGGCTGTATTTTAAAATGTGATAAAATGTTTTTCAACGCTTTTGAAACAATATGAAATGGGTACTGTATGTTCCAAGTGACACCATATAATAGAAAGTTGTTATAAATGATGTGGCATAGTAAACAAGAGAAAGGAAATGTTTGTCCTTATAGGGAACATGTATGCTCTAAACTTATGTTCCTGCACAGTTATCTGTCACTGGATTTACCACAGCAGATATAAAAGCAGTTGCTGTTTGCAGGATTGTAAGAAATCAGGTTAGGAAGTGAGATTGGTAGTTTCTGTGAAGAAAGTTTATTGATAATTGTGGTTCTGGATTAAAATTCCCTGTGGGTTAAAACATATAATAAGATACCACAATTATATTAACATGTGGGGAAGATAAATGCACCCAAAAGCAATTAGTGTACAATATCAGTTGTGTATCTAGTTCCTCTCCTACATGAATCTTTTCCACTTTGTTTTGTGTCACTTATTTTGTGATCCATGACAGTGATTACTCCTTTAGCCAACTAGCTTATTATTAAGAATTACTATGAGAAATTGTTAGTGGCCTTTTGAAAGAACATATTTATTCATAGCCAATGGCTCACAGTTTTACTTACTATTATAGTATTTATTTAAAATAATTAATTAAACATGCAACCTAATTCAGTAGCGTTATTGACCAAGTTTCTCTAACCGGAGTGGAATTTGAGATTATTGCATAGTGTCGGAATATACTAATTTCTGAATTGTAAGAGTCTGTTTTTTATATCTAAAAGCTCTTTATTCTATCTCAGAAAACTCCTAAATAATTACAATAAATCCTGAATTAAATAACACTTCTGAGTAAGACTTGTATATCACGCTCTTGAAGCCGGGGAGGTAAACAGGCTGTAAAAAGAGACCATCGCAAGTGAGCGGTTATTACTGATAACACCTCTCTGGCAATGCAAATCATACCTCAGTGGTACGAAAGAAAAACAGATAATGGGAGAATGCAGAGTAACACTAGGAAGCACTTGTTAAGCCTTATAGCTGAGGTCTCTATCTTCGTGGCTCAGGTATGGGTCTAAATGCACATCGGAGAGATGCTGCTTTTGAAAGCTCTGTCAGAAACCATGTTTTTGCCCAAGTATTTGGCCCATACTGGGAATTCTGCAAAATCCTGTGGAGGTAACCTGAAACTAACTGACTTTATGTCCTTAAGGTGACTTGTACAAAAATAGAAGAACTTCTAAAATAAAAGAACAGCACACCACTGTAATTTTTTAATAGTTGCTCAGTGTAAGTTTTCTGCTGTTTCTTTTGTCATCTTACGTAGTGAAACTGTCATTTCATTACAAAATTTCAAATTTGGTGTATTAGTTTAACAGGCCAGATTTTTCAGAATTACTCTAAAATATGTCATTACCCCTAATAAGTGCCTTGAGGCACCAAAGAAAAAAGGTCTCATCTCTATCAAATGTCTCATTGAATCTGATTTCCTAAATCCAATTTCTTTTTTGTTAATTTTCCCTCACAAAAAACCCAACCTGAAGCACATGCACATAAACTTCCTGACTAGCTTAGTATTACTGTAACATTTTCACAACTATTGCAATGTCTGGAGTTGAGGATTAGTAAATGGCACTAGCTAGGCTTAAAAAACATTCACACCTTCCGTGGTCTGACATCTCACTGAATGGTTATTAAGCTCTCCTTGTGGACCTGCCGCGTGCTCACCCTGCTGCCTGCTGAAAGAAAAGATGAAGGGAGACCAGTAGTATTTTAAGTAGGATGGTGGTCTTTGCCCAGCAGCATTATAGCGTGAGAAACTGTTGATCTAATTTGGTGAGTGTCGATGCAGGCTCCCCAAAAATGTTTTAGTGTACCCTTATGTGCACCCTTAGGTAACCAATTTAATTGAAAGCAGGTTTGACTTCCCTGCTGTGGTCCTAGGTTAGCATTTTAGTTTGGATCAGGGATGTATCTTTGAAGCAGATTGTCCCCACTGTGCTTGTGTTCATACTGCAGAGTAGTGCCAGCGTTGGGAAAATTGATTTCTTTTGGATTAAGCTATATCAGAAGTTGCACACCAGCAGTGTATAAATAAACTTCTTTTACAACAGCTGCTAGTGGGCTTTTGGTCCTGAACATGACCAGTCTGAATTAAAACCCTTTAAAAGATATATCGCATGAATGTTGGTCCTCAGCATTAACTGTTTCATTCTACCTGTCTGCCCATATTGAGCAGTTACCGCTTGCTGATATAGATCCACCTTTTCTGAATCTCTTAGAAGTACCCAATAGAACTTGAACTGGTTTGTGCAGGGCTCAGACTGATCATCAGGCTTGGGTGGGAAACACCTTTATCCATGCATATTTTTTAAATGATGCAAATGGAGTTAGTGAAATGAAGTTTAGTTACTTATTTAAATACTGAGTGACTTGCAAAATGATCTGTTCTCCTTTGACATTGTCCAGCAGTGAAACTCGGAAGTCAGCATAAGGTGCAATGAAGGAGGGCTAAGAGGGAAAGGACAAAAGGGATGCTCGTAAAATTGGGAGATGGAAAGGGATAAAGCTGTCGTAGGATAAATATAATTCAGTATTTTTCACAGGCAGAACTCTTGTAGAGCTGTAGTCTTTAAGGGAAAACTGTTTCGTTCACCTGCATGAGTTATGGACAGAGTTTTTTACTTTATGCTTTTGTGCCTGGCAATTTAGAAATTTTCTCTTGGAAAGAACTAGATGAGATATAAACTGTAGACTTACAGTTTAAGGCTCTTTTCAAAATGGATAATTGTAGAATTCCCCTCTTTGCCCTAAAACCAAGCTTACTTTTGCCCAACACAATGTAAAAAAATATTATGCGTATCAGACACATTTTAATGAGACACATTTTAAAATTCCAGTCAGAGAGTTGTGAATTCATCAGCAGAAACAATTTAGGAAGTTCACTTTCTTTGATAAATAGTCACAAACAACTCAGGAGAGGGTTAAAGACTGTGTTTAGATAAATTCATTCTCCTTCTAATGAGGAGGGTGGATAAAATCATTTACTTCATTTTAATACAGTTATTTAAAACTTAAATTTTGAGTTTACAACCATCTGTCTCAAGGGCTAAGCTCACTATAAACTATTATAATCATTTAAATAAATAGAGGAAAAAACAATCCGTTCAATATGTTGAATCAATATGTCATGCTTTGAATATCTATATAATTTTCCTCACATTAGGATCCATGGCACATGTACAGTACAATATGGTCTATAAATAGGCCTGGGAAGAATACGGCTGTATCTTGGACTGCAGAGGGAACGATAGCGCTCCCCAGAACTTGGTTCTTGATTTTGCCTAGCAGCAGTCTTTCCCTGTAATCGGAATGTGATTCAAAACCTAACCAACTGTAATTAAAAGAAGATAAATTTTAATGGCTGTGAGGTAGCAGAGCGTATCTTTGTCACGTCTTGTGTCCACCACAAGAAGAATCTTCATTTGGTGTCTGCATTTCATTCCCTGCCTGGGCTTGGGAGAAAAACTGGGTTTTCCGCTCTCATCAGCGCTGTTCGGTGTTTCCACTTTGAAATGACTGAATCGTGCAGTTTTCCTGTCCAGTTAGCTTGGCCAAATGAATTAAGTGTATGTGGCTAGAGGAGTCCATGCTTGTTTTCAGCACCTAACAAAAGAACGTATGTGTGTTATAGAGACTACCTGTTCTAATCACTTGGAAAATATGGATTGGAACATAAGCTATGGGCCTGCTCGAAGCTAAGTAGCTCAGGAGTACTGATGGAAAAAACAGAGAATGATGGATGGATGGACATGGGTGAAATTCGTATAAGTACGGCTCTAAAAGATATAGTACCTAAGTTCAAGTCAGCTTTGTCCAGGAGGGAAGATTTTCATTCTTTTAACTGCTAAGGAATTATTTAATCATTTTTACGTCACTTCGCAGACTGTATTATGAAAGTGTGGTGAAGACGTGGCTATTGTTAAAATAAGTGGCTTATAATATTTAAGAGATTCAGTAATTTTAAAATGTAAATTTTGCTTACATAGTACAAGTACAGTCTAAAGCTCTGTATAAAGAACAATATCAGAGTCTGTGTAACTCAAAATACCAGCTTGATTATTGTAAACTGCCCTTGTACTTTTATCACATAGAAAGAGTAAAATTATAACTGTATTGTAGGAATGGGACAAAGGATAGCAGTGAGGGAGCAATAGAAGCAGAGTAGGTCCTAAAGCATGTTCTGGGACTCCAGTCCATTAGCCACATAAATTGAGAAGCTGCCATGTTTTTCTGAGTTACGGAATGAGAAATCCCTTGAGGGTTTGTAGTTACATCACAAACTATTAGAGGTTTGGTTTTGACATCACTAGAATCCCTTGATGAAGTAATGGCCCAGTAATTCGTCTGTTATCTGTATTTGTGCTGCAAGTAAAAATTATTAAGGTTAGATGGATGGATGAAATTTATGTTCTGTTCCTCACTGTATAAGTAACATACCATCTCAAGAATACTTAAAAAGAAAAATGCACTACTTCTCTTAACATTGTGTCCTGCTTTTCTGTAGTTGAATCTAAATTGAAGCAAGTCAAATGTATTTCTATTGTGTGGAATGAGAATATTAGGATTAGAAGAGAATATTGAAGATCAAGAAATCTGGATTCTTGTTTCACGTATATCACTGACTCGGGCCATGTGAGCCTGTAAGAGCCAACTCTTGATTGAAACCATACTGAAATCTTTGTATGCCCTCCCTTAGAAAAGTTCCATGTGAACACAGAAAAGCGTAGTGTTCCATATACGTGGAGTATTTTACACCATTGAAGCCTTGACATATGGTTGTGGGTGTCACCTAGCATCCTTGTGCCTCACTTTCTGTATCCATAAGGTGAGGGAAATGCTTTGCAAGGTGGTTCGACTCAGCAGTATTTGGAAAGCACTGTGGTTTGCATAAAGAGCAGAGTTTTGGGGTTTTTTTTTTCTGAAATAGTGAAGTCTGTTGTTGAGTGGCGGGCACTGTTAATCACCTAACGTCCAAGTACTGGTCAGAATGCAAATATTCCAAATTTCTATGTTAGTGTAGTTTTTAGATTCCTAATACAATAACATGTACTGTGCTGCATTAATTTTAGATAAATTTTAGCCACTTGCATATTTGGAACCTTTTTAATGATGTTTTGTATAATGCCATTCTCCATATTGTTCATATTTCTGTCCTTTTGATGTTAGTATTTAAGAAATTCTGAATCATTAACTTAGATGAAATACCTGTTTTTTTCACAGTTTTGTTTTGCTGGATGGCTTGGGCAAATTGCATGGTTTTACTCTTAAGTTCAAAATTCTACAAGTAAGTAGAATGTAAAAATAGCTTAACTTTTCTAGATACTCTTTAGTTTCTTCAGCAGCAAAAATACGCATTTGTTTATCTAGATCTATTCAGACTTATGCATGCTAAGACCCATTGAAATCTGAAGTCTCTATGTAATTTATTTTCAGTGTGTAGTGTAAACTGCTGTGCTGTATATACATTTTATATTTATGTCAGGAAAGGGTTGCAGAGGGGTACTTTAAAACCACCTTTTCGGCTCTAAATAGCTATTGTGTACATATGGTAAGGTACTGCTGCTTAACAATTAGTAACTGCTTTGATGAAACTAAATTACATGTTTAAGTTCCCATCAGGAAGTCGCTTCACATATCTGTATTAATGTATTCAAGGCTCGAGAAGGAAAGTTAATTTTCCAGCTTAAATATTTAATTCAAGCTTAAAATTTAGTCTGTAATTAGAGCTCCCAAATGGCAGGAACATGGAGTATTTGTCCATTTTAATTAGATTGTTGTTTACCTATTAATTATATATCATATCTTGTCATATAGTTTTGATGGTAACAGATGGTGCTAGGAGTTAGTAAGGGTTTGAACAAAATAAGATTTCACATGATTTATTAAGTTGCACTTTATTAGTGAGTGGTCTGCTTTCGTCAGGTTATTCTGTGGAATAAGAAGTTTGAAACATTTCACTAATTTTGATGATTACTCTTTATGTGCTCTATGGAAATACTGAACTTAAACCACTCCGAAAGGTGCATTCTTTTTCTTTAGAGGAAGATGTAATACTTCTTGTATTTCTCCAAAGTTATAGCCTCTTCTACTACCCACATGACAGTAAACTTACATATTTTGGGTTTTTTTTTCTAAATGTTGTGCATAAGACTTTTCAAGAGCAATCTCTCTTTTATCTGCAAAGAGTACTGTCTGAAGCAGTTGTTTCAAAGGTGAAAGACCTGGCTCAACTGTGAAAATGTTAGCTTCTGCACAAAAACTGTAGTCCATTTTCAAGTTTCAGCGGGTTGAAAAAGCCAGCATATCCATTTGTTGACTGGTGCTTTCAAAATGCACAGGTGTATATACACACATGCATGCCTCTACCATACCCAGCAAGCATTTAAATGTAAGAGCTAATTGAGATTTTTCAAAGTTCCGTAATTCTGGAGAAATCATACCATATACCTTCACCCATTATGTGAACATTTTTCCAATTCTTTGGTAATATCTACTGCTGACACAGCATTACCTTCATCGCATAACCGTATCTTACCTAGATTCATTAGTCCTGTATGCAATATGTCTGTCTGTCTAAGGATGTTTTAATGGAATTAGTGCAGGGCAGCCCACATCGTAAGCCACGCGCACACATACATAAATCATACAGTACCTAATCTGTGATATTTTGGGGTTCTAATTTAAATATTCCTTTTTAAGAGCTGGGACAGAGAAAATAAAAAGTGAAAATAAGGGACATCTCTTCTGAGTTTTGAAAGATTAAAAGAGAGAAAGAGAATGCCTGAAAGTTTTTCAGAGAAAAATCTCTATCTAAAATTGTGGGGCTCCTGAAGAAGGACAGGAAATGGAAGTAGATACATGACACAAGTGAAACAGGGAGAAAGCTAAGAAGGTGCGTAAGTAGATAAGATTGTATAGTACAGGTTAAAGCAAGTATATGTTGGTTCTAAAAAAAAAAAAAAAAAAAAAAGCCTTACAGTCTCTACACATTCAGTAGATGTTAATGAGCAACGTTGGTAAATGGACCATGGCTTTCTCTGGGTAGATTCTGCCCGGTGAAACTAATCAGCAATGGAATTTAGCAATGTGGTGTTTATTGGTGATTTAGTAGTGATTTGAGAGTATTTGAGCTTTTAAATCCACTTTATCATAGATCATTTGAACTATTCTCTTTTTGGTCACTGGAGGGAAGAGAGCAGAGTCAAGTTTCCTACAGGTCAATTCAGAAGCTCCCTGTTACAAAGCTAAGTAAATAAATCATTTTTTGTGGCAGGTCAGTCTTTCTGTTTTCACTGGTTGCTTTCATGGGACCTTGATAGCTTAATCCCTTTGGGGCATAATATACCTGAATAAAGGAAGATCCTTTTCCTGTAATCCCTTTTTTTAAAAAGCTAATTATATACTTCTGTCTTCCTTCCTCCTTCCTTTTGTCCCCTTGCCAAGTTAAAAAAACATGCATGCTCATCATAACTGTACCTGTTTCTTGACATTGACCATGGCTTCAAAGAAATGGTAAGAGTCAGAGTTTTGCTAGTGAAAGGTAAACAGATGGCCACAGTACACACACTGATTTCAAGGCTTGCTTCAGTGGGCGACTTGACAAAGAGTAGATCTACAAAACTGCCTCCCTGTTCTGGCACTCGCTTTGTCCGCACACCAGCAGCAACAGATGCTTGATGCTGACACTAGTTCGTTTTTTCCCCACATAACTTTGGTCACATACTTTGAGTTGGATTTACTGTGACCTCTCTCTTGTTTCATAATTGTCCCCATCAGCATGGTTGCTACCTTAAAAAGTATTGATAAATATGTCTGTGTTCAAATCAACCGGAGGTGGGGTGAGTAGGGGGAGGTGTTTGGGAGTGTGTATGTATCTTGGATGTGTTCCCAAGCCGAGGATCGTTTTATCACCACCTACATCTAAAAAGAACCACTATGCTGAAATTGTGCAGTTTGATTAGCTAGGAAAAGCTAAGTGACTTGGCCTATTGCCTCTTGCATGTGTGAAAAGATTACCTTCTGAAAATGTGACCTTTTATCCTCTTTTGCTCAGATACTGGATTTTTCCCTGTGATTTGTAGAACTGTGTTAATAACATAGAAAACTGCATTCAATTGTTAGCAGCTGAAATATAAGTGATTACAAAAACATTATCACAAGATAGTACTAGTAAAAATATTCTACTTGCTGAGCTTGCACCATCAGAATTTATTTATACATTTTATGCAAAAATACAGGGTTAATTTTTTTATTCCTTTGACCCTGTATATCAAATGTGATAAAATATGCTATCCTGCAGCTAAAAGCAGATGGAAAAATAAATTGAAGAACAGCGTTTAACTGCAGTCTTATCCTAGTTCATATAAAAATATTACAAAAATAAAACAGAGACATAACTGGGTCATTGAAATGTTCTTTAAGAAAGGCTGCTTACGCAACAAAATTACCCCATTTTCAAATACCATGGTTCATAACATTCCTTTTAAAAAAAAAAAAAAAGGCTTTTGAAATATAGTAGCATGAATTTTGTTTTTAAAATAGTTTATACTCTTTGGAGTCGATCTTTCATTGAGAATTTTTGGTTTTTTCTTTTGGAGCATAATAGAAGTAGTGTGTTTGCATTAAGGCTTTCTTACGGCCATTAGAGAGTTTTGAATCATCACTTCCAATTTATTGCAGTGCCTAGCAGGGCTACAGCTTTACTCGCTACCTTTCTTTGGAATATCAGTGCCATTTATAGCTTCCAGAATAATTCTGTTTTCATGTTTGACTTTATAAATAGATTTTGAAGGATAAGGTGCAAAATCGACAGTTCCAGTAAAATATGTTGGTATGGATGCTTTGATAGTGAATGCAGCCAACAGTGACATACTGTCATTTCTCAGTTGACCGTTTCACCAGATCTGCCTCAGGTATCAGACTGAGGAGCACTGAATCTCCCCCATGAAGGCACCTGCTTCTCTCCTTGATTGTCTGAGCAACTTCAGCCTCTAATTTTAGTCTGTAAAGTCTCATTTGACTTAGAAGTCTTAAAGCGGCCTAAATTAGGCAGTGTGAATAACCCCGGGAGTGGAAATGTGAACACCAGATAATCATGTAGTAGCGTCAGTGAAGCTCATTGTTTATGCAAATGGGGGTTTCAAATAAGAGAAGTGGGATTCTTACGAAAAGGACTGCAAGAAGGAAAGCAAGATTCATAGAGGATGAGTAATAAAATGGCATTCATCAAATAAGCAGCCTCTATCAGTGCATGTATTACAACAGACCTAGTTGGTTTATAGCACTGTGTGGGAGAAATGGCTCAACCTAAACTAATCGTGTTGGAGATGTTAATGCTATTACATTTGATTTCATAAAAGGCACTGCTTTCTTGTTCATCAGTAAAGGTGCTATCCACACCATCCTGTGATAATGATTGGGCAAACCATACAGGGTAGGCATTAAAATACCAAAATGAAGAAATAATCTGCTGCCAAAGGGTAGTTGTTCTGGCACAGAACAGTCAGGTTGCAATTATTCTGGAAGGAAAACTTGTCTTCACTGAATGTAAGTGTGCTTTATCATAGTTCTCTAAAAGAATATGAAAAGCATACGATAAACCTTTAATACATGCTGTCAAATTGTCTACAAAAATGGCCCATGTGTTGAAAGAATAAGTATCATATAAGGAGACAAGTACATAAGAAAGAGACTTCATCTCTAGTCCCCTTTTTCAGATTTAGCTGTTGCTGCTATAGTTAAGGTCAGCATCTATATAAATGATTAGTAAGATTAGTCAAGAGCTGTTCTGAAACTGCCTACACAGTTCTTGCATCCATGAAAGTTTTTTCCTGTGATTTTTTTTCTCATTGAGTTTAGTTCTAAGTTGGATTTACAGTGATCCTTTGCTCAGAAAGTAATGAGCATAATTTAATTTTCAATTCATCAGAGATGCACAGAAAGATGGCGTAAGTTACAAGGCATGAGCCTGTGTCAATGGTTAACAATCATTTATGAATAGGGCTCCAGTTTAAAAAAGTGTAATAAATAAGAGAGATTAGCACTAAATGTCTTCCTCTTGACATGAAAGTGTGATAAGAGCTTTTTTTCTCACCATGTTTTCTTTATGTTTTTTCATATAATATTAATATTGAACCATAGTAGAGGATGTACGTTATTTCCGCGTAAAGGATGGCACATGCAATGGCTAGCTATGAAGTGAAAGAACCTACTGTTCCCATTAGGGCTCCAGTTGCAAGGTCTGTTTATGAGAATAGAAACTTTGAAAAGTTATGGTTTTACACTGTCAATAGTAGGAAAAAAATCCCAGAGTTAATTTTAACTTGGAACCATGATGATAAGAGGGGAGAAGGAAGGTATTTGTTTCTGACAGTAGTGGTGGCTTA